>NC_135784.1:129234427-129419427 GCF_051106095.1 Pogona vitticeps | reverse complement strand
GTTCCTTCCAAAAAGACCCTAGCAGCTTGGTGTCATTCACACAGGTGTATATAAAAATGAGTCTGTCTGAACGAAGACAGAGAGGTAGTCCCAGGAACAGATGCTCCTGAGAAGACTGTTTATAAAAGTGATTTGCTGAGAAGGATCTTGATAGCAGCAAAAACATTTATTATTGTCTTTTAAACATTGTGTTTACACAGAGGGAGCCTATGGTCTTTCTCAGGCAAAAGCTGTTGCACTGAGGCTTAGAAGAGTTTTGACATATAGAGGCACATCCAGGAATTACATCTCAGGGCCTTCTTGCTGGAAGGAAGCAAGAGGAAGCAAACAGTAGAGAGCAGGAGGCAGATGGACTGTCTCATCCATTTGCAGAGTCTGAGTGAATTTGCTGATAGTTCCCCTGACCTGAAAGACTGCTGCTGAATGCTAGGTCCCTCATGGGAAAGCAATAGTCATCCAGCATTGAATCTTGGCTAAGCACGCTGATCTTGCTTATAATGTATGGTCAGACTAGATGTTAAAGGGAATGCATATTTCATGCCATTCACTCAACCAATTCCCCCCCCCCCCTTTTCCAATGGAATGACCTGAGAAGTGCAGGCCACAGCAATCAGACTTGTTAGGTAAGCTTGTTTACTTTCCGATTACATATTGCAGAAAAAAGCATGATAAATGCAAGATACGTAGTTAAAGAAAAGGTCACTTTTGGGGAGCACCTCTTAAAAAAATGTTTTTGACACAGAAATTTTGTTTCTGTTCTTCTACAGAAATCTAACTACTTCGGACTAGTGTGTTTGTTTCATGGCATGGCTCACTTGGGTTCTTTGTGTTGTAGGCTGGAGGTCACATAGCTGAAACTGCAGAGCTCAGTCATGATGCTGTCCTTTGGACCTGATGCTCTAGCACAGGGGTCTCCACATCCAGTTCACCTTTCCATTTTATCTGGCCTGTTCCCTTCAGCTTGTGTGCATGCAGGGTGGGCGTGTGTCTGGGTGGCTAGGGGTGCATGTGTGCGCGCGTCCGGGTATGCATGCGGATTTCTGGGCAGACCTCTGTGCGAGGGTGTAGGTGGGCGTATGGACATATATGTGGGTGTCTATGCAGGCGGGGGTGCATTTGGGCATGCGGCCACACGTACATGCACGCACACACATTTTTTTGGCCCTCAAATATGTGAAAAACATATGATGTGGCCCCCAAGCTCAAAAGTTTGGAGACCCCTGCTCTAACACATTGGTTCCCAACCTTGTGTCCCCAGATGTTCTTACAAAAACTCCCAGAAGTCTTCACCACTAACTGTGCTGGCCAGGATGTCTAGGAGTTATAGTGCAAGAATATCTGGAAACCCAAGGACGGGAAGCATTGTTCTAGCTCATAGTTTTCTACTTTGAAGTGTGTTTATCTGAAAGTGGATGTTCAGAAAACAAGACCTTCTGTTGGTGTGCCACCCATCCGCTACCCAGGAGTCTTCCTTTCTCACTTAGCTAAGATAGTCCTGGAATCAATATTCAACTTTTTGTACTGGGGGACTTCAAATTTCATGCTGTGAAATTTGAGTGGGAATTGACCAGAACTTTATGACCACCAGGGCAATCATGCTTCTGCTCCAATTGGCAGCTGGCCCCACTAATTCAGTAAATATACACTTTGTATAGCTCAATGGTTTAAGCATCTGGCTGTGGAGCCAAAGGTTGTGTGGCCTCAGGCAAGCTGCACAGTCCCACGACACCTGCAAAAGAAGGGAATAGTAAACCACTTCTGAGTATTCTCTACCTGGAAAACATTGAAAAGGGTCACCATAAGTCAGAATTGACTTGATGACAACATGCCTCGGGAAGTATCCCAACAGATTTCTAAGTACTATTGGGGATTTTCCTGTCATCTCAGTGGATGTTGGTTGATCTCTGGGATGCAGCAATATCCCAGACAGTGTCCGGAATCCTGTTGTGCATCTTTGAGCTGCACAACCCAGGTGGCATTATCAAACAAGGACATTTGGGGGAGGAGATTAATTTTCTTATGTTCTGCCCCAGGTTCCAAGGATTCCTAGGGAGCCCTTTCATCCTGGGCAAGCCTTTCACAGGTGTAGAATAAGGAGACTCTTCAACATCACCAGCATGGAGCTAGTTCCACCACAATGGCCGCTGGTGGCAATTATCAGGCATTAAAAACTACCCCTCAACACACACATTGTTCAGCTCCCAGAAGCTTGACTGAGATGAAAGAGAGATCCCTAAGGATCCCCAGAACTTTGAGGAGCAGCATAAGAAAAATTTAATTCCCACCAAATGACTGTAGTTGATGATGTCACCTGAGCTGCACAGTGTACAGTTGCACAACAGGATTCTGGCCAATCACTCCTACACCAAGCAAATCCAAACATTTTCCTGGCTTTCAAGACTGCTGTAAGCAATGAGAAGAATGATATGACAACTAGACCACTGTTGCTGGAAGACTGTGAATGACACCAATCAAAAAGAGACTGGTGTTCATATGAAGGCATACTTCGTAGTGGTGATAATGGCAAAGAAGTTGTTTTTCTCTGATCTTCCTTAATCTTCAGAAAGAACCACAAAAGTTGTTTAATGGTAGTGATGGGTCTGCTGTATTCTGATCCACAAAATGAACATTTAGCCATTTTCAATAGGGGCCGTATGGCTGCCTGGGGTCACCTGGCACATATGAAGGTGGGCACAGACTGGAACACACGCAACGTTCCATTATGGCTGATAGATGCAATGATGAGAGGTTTGTCTAACACTAAAAAAGGAAGACAAACAAACCTACAACCTGGAACCCCTCACATCTGCTACTGAAATGGTTTTTCATCTGCAGGAGATGTGCTGATAGGTCTTCCTTTTTAGTATTATTTATGCATAGTCAGTGGATGTTCTTTTTTTAAAATTGAGACAACCACAAATGGAGAATTAATGATTCTTCCACATATGACATTTTTCAGGAATCCTGTTCACATAGTATTCAGATAACTAGAGTCTTTTTGTGTGTGTAACGTGTGGGACTATGATATAACTTGATGATTCTATCAACAGCCTTTTAGAAATGGAATCTGATGATCCCACGCTGAAATTGCTACAGGGTGGGAAACGGCTATATATTCTTAAGACACAAGAAAGCCTGGCTTCTTTCTTTCTATTCTTCCCCACCCCCAAGCCTTACCAAAATTTTGTGGGGGGGAAAACATTCATTTAAGGAAAATTAAGATCCTGAGAATACAAATTCAGATTATGATACATGCCCAAGAAACTAAAGAATTTTGCAACATTTCATCTCAGAATGAAACCACTAAGTATTGTTCTAGCCCAGTAATTAGATGTTTCAGCTACTGCATCATCATTTGATGTAATTACTGTAAACCACACTGGAACTTCACAATCAACTGATTTGGTTTTTTAAACAAACAAAAACCCTAATTTGCAAAACAAAATTGACATGGAAAAATAAAATCCACAAATGGATGGTAATACAGCTGTAAGGCTGAAACGTCCTCCATCACAAGCACTGTGGGAACCTAACCCCCGAAACCAGAGTATGCTAGCATGCATTTCACAAGCATTTATAGTGCCATCAGGCTTGTAAAGGGGTCTTTATAGAAGGGGACCAGTGCTGACAAACTAGAGTATAGGCAGTGGTCCACACACTTGGTTTTCCCCACTGCGACCATGAGCCTGGGGTGCTAATGACGGTCTCTCAGCTACCACTGCCACAGCATGGGAAGTTGCGACAGGGAAGCAGTGCTTCTGAGATTGCTAGAGCTGACATATATGTTACAGGGAGAACATGGAAAATAGCACAATTTCACCTGTTGCTTTAAAAAAATTAGTTAAGAAATATTCTCCAGCTGGAGCCATGTTTCTAGTTTTGAACATATTTAAATGTACTCTTTTTGTTTGAATTCGGATGTTGGTTTGTTAAGCTGTTGGGATAACTGATGTTTCTCTGCCACTTGCTCTTCGAGTCTTCCCCTTTCCCCCTTGAAGCACATGAATGTGTATGAAGCTTCTTCCATCTAAAACTGGGCTCCTCCTTTGATGAAAGAGATATTAACTAACAATGATATACAAATACATAGGAAGAATGTGTTCCTCCCATGTGGGTAACTGTAGCTCTTTCCCGTATTGAGTATGAAGGGGCTAAAGGCAGCTTTGGTCCCAGTTAGAGGAGGTCTTTTGAAATGAATGGGATGTGTTACTCACATAAATCTCACTGATTTCAGTGGGTCTAACCTAGATATACATCTCTCTCTCTCTCTCTCTCTCTCTCTCTCTCTCTCTCTCTCTCTCTGTGTGTGTGTGTGTGTGTGTGTGTGTGTGTGTGTGTGTGCGTGCGTGCGTGCGTGCGTATAAATACTGCATTATATATATATAAAGCAGTGTTTTGGGCCCTGCAAACAAACTTTAAGCCAAACCTGAGTTTATATATATAATTTAAGGACAGCCTTTGTCTCTTTTTACGTCATTGTGAGAACACAGTTCTAATGCATAAGCTGAAAATGCTTTTTGAAAATGAAGTCCTCCGTTCTGAAGTTTCATGTTAATGCTGTTCACATACCTGTTCAAGACCATCTTTCTTCAAACCGTGGGCCATGCCAGCTCTTATATAGAGAGATCTATCGATCTATCTATCCAGCTTAAGTGGTTATATATAAGTGGTTCTAGAACCACTTAAGTTGTAACAAGGCAGAAACCCTCAAATCTATCCAAATATCTTCAAAGAACTTGTGGGTTATTTCAGGTTGCAGAAAATCAGTTTGCCCAAAGACACATGGAAATCCCTATCTGCTACCACACAAGAATCACAGAGATCTCTCCCTGTCCCTTAGCTAGCTTTCAGTTTAGTATACCATAGGAGCCTTGTGGTGCAGAGGCTAAACTGCAGTACTGCAGCTAAGACTCTGCTCAAGACCAGAGTTTGATCTTAATGGGTCCAGGTAGTGGGCTCAAGGTTAACAGCACCTTCTATTCTTCTGAGGTCAGTAAACTAAGTACCCAGCTAATTGGGAAGGCAATGCATAGCCTGCATAATTGAATTGTAAAGTGCCCAGAGAGTGTCTTAAGCACTATGGAATGGCATATAAGCAGCACAATTCTTCTTCTTCTATGTTAAAGAGGAATGGTGTCTATAAACAACTCACTCTGATAGAAACTTAGCTAGCTGTGTGTCACCAAGTTGGAAGTAACCTATAGTGACCCTAATAGGGTTTTCAAGATAAGTGAGCTATTTAAGGGGTGGTTTTACCAATTCCACTCCTTCTGTGAGTTTCCATGGCTATGTGGGTATTTGAACCCTGGTGGCGCTGTGGACTAAACTGCAGAAGCCTGTGCTGCAGGGTCAGAAGACCAGCAGTCGTAAGATCGAATCCACGCGATGGAGTGAGCTCCCATCACTTTGTCCCAGCTCCTTGCCAACCTAGCAGTTTGAAAGCATGTAAATGTGAGTAGATGAATAGGTACCATCTTGGTGGGAAGGTAAAACGGTGTTCCCTAGTCATGCTGGGCACGTGACAACGGAAACTGTCTTCAGACAAGCGCTGGCTCTGCGGCTTGAAAATGGGATGAGCACCGCCCCCTAAAGTCGGACACGACTGGACTGAAAATGTCAAGGGGAACCTGAACCTTTACCTTTTTCCAGAGTCCTAGTCCATCACTCTATCCTAAGGACACACTGAGTACTTATAGAAATTTGTTGTTGTTGTTTAGTCATTAAGTCATGTCCGACTCTTTGTGACCCCATGGACCAGAGCACGCCAGGCCCGCCTGTCTTCCACTGCCTCCCGGAGTTTGGTCAAATTCATGTTGGTAGCTTCGATGACACTGTCCTCTGTCTCATCCTCTGTCATCCCCTTCTCCTCTTTCCTTCACACTTTCCTAACATCAACGTCTTTTCCAGGGAGTCTTCTCTTCTCATCAGATGGCCAAAGTATTGGAACCTCAGCTTCAGGATCTGTCCTTCCAGTGAGCACTTAGGATTGATTTCCTTTAGAACGGATAGGTTTGTTCTCCTTGCAGTCCAGGGGATTCTCAAGAGCCTCCTCCAGCACCACAATTCAAAGGCATCAATTCTTCGGCGGTCTGCTTTCTTTATGGTCCAGCTCTCACCTCCATACATCACTACAGGAAAAACCATATTTTGACTATTTGGACTTTTGTTGGCAAGGTGATGCCTCTGCTTTTTAAGATGCTATCAAGGTTTTACATCCCTTTCCTCCCAAGAAGCAGACGTCTTTTAATTTTGTGGCTGCTGTCCCCATCTGCAGTGATCATGGAGCCCAAGAAAGTAAAATCTGTCACTGCCTCCATATCTTCCCCTTCTATTTCCCAGGAGGTGATGGGACCAGTGGCCATGATCTTAGTTTTTTTGATGCTGAGTTTCAGACCGTTTTTTGCACTCTCGTCTTTCACCCTCATTACAAGGTTCTTTAGTTCCTCCTCACTTTCTGCCATCAGAGTGGTATCATCTGCATATCTGAGATTGTTGATATTTCTGGCCACTGCTGAGTTTTCCAAACTTGCTGGCATATTGAGTGTAGCACCTTAACAGTGTTATCTTTTAAGATTTTAAAAAGTTCAACAAGAATGCCATCATTCCTCCACTGGCCTTGTTGTTAGCCATACTTTCTAAGGCCCACTTGACTTCACTCTCCATGATGTCTGGCTCAAGCTCAGCAACCACACTATCTGGGTTGTCCGGGACATCCAGATCTTTCTGGTATAAGTCCTCTTTGTATCCTTGCCACCTCTTCTTGATGTCTTCTGCGTCTGTTAGGTCCCTTCCATTTTTGTCCTTTATCATGTCCATCTTTGCACAAAATGTTTCTTTAACATGTCCAATTTTGTTGAACAGATCTCGGGTTTTTCTCTTTCTGTTACTTTCCTCTATTTCTTTGCACTGTTCATTTAAGAAGGCCCTCTTGTCTGTCCTTGCTATTCTTTGGAAGTCACCATTCAATTTTCTGTAACTTTCCCTATCTCCCTTGCATTTTGTTTCCCATCTCTTCTCTGCAATTTGTAAGGCCTCGTTGGACAGCCACTTTGCTTTCTTGCATTTCCTTTTCTTTGCGATGGTTTCTGTTGCTGCCTCCTGGACAATGTTACGAGCCTCTATCCAAAGTTCTTCAGGAACTCTGTCCACCAAATCTAGTTCCTTAAATCTGTTCTTCACTTCCACTGTGTATTCATAAGGGATTTGGTTTAGATTATACCTGAGTAGCCCAGTGGTTTTTCCTACTCTCTTCAGTTTAAGCTTGAATTTTGCTATGAGAAGCTGATGATCAGAGCCACAATCAGCTCCAGGTCTTGTTTTTGCTGACTGTATAGAGCTTCTCCATCTTTGGCTGCAGATAACATAACCAATCTGATTTCGGTATTGCCCATCTGGTGATGTCCATGTCTAGAGTCACCTCTTGTGTTTTTGGAAAAGAGTGTTTGTGATGACCAACTTGTTCTCTTGACAAAACTCTATTAGCCTTTGCCCTGCTTTGTTTTGAACTCCAAGGGCAAATTTACCTGTTGTTCATTTTATCTATTGACTCCCTACTTTAGCATTCCAGTCCTCTAGAATGAGAAAAACATTTTTCTTTGGTGTCAGTTCTAGAAGGTGTTGTAAGTCTTCATAGAGTTGGTCAATTTCTGCTTCTTCAGCATCGGTGGTTGGTGCATAAAAGTGGGTTACTGTGATGTTGAAAGGTCTGCCTTAGATTCTTAGAAACTTACTTCGGAGTAATTCTCACTCAGAGAGGCAACATGTTCTGACTATGCATGCTCAGCATTCCACAGTTGCTTCTTTACCAGGTTCAGTCCTTGGCATTCCGATTTTAAAAGTGTATCAGGGTGTGATTAGACAGCTCTGGCCTCCCCACCCCCCACCCTAATAGTAGCCCTGTCACTGGACCCAAAAGATCCAGCTTTGGCATGGAGCATAATTGAGCTAGTTGATATTTAAGAGGAAAGGGAAACTGGTATGTTTGCATAATTCTGTATGTAATGTGTCCCATGTCATGTAACGCAGTGTCTGTGTACATGAAAATAATAAATAGATTTAGCAGTGGTGATGCTCCCGCCCTCCTGGCCCTGTGTGGCCATCCACAGCTGGAGATAACAGTGCAACAACCTCTGGAGGCTTGTTTTACACCTGTCATAGGGATCTGCAGTCACTTCAGAGAAGGAAGCTTTTGAGGAGACCTTTATGCATGCTGTGGAGGGCCAGAAAAGACAAATAAGTGGGTGCTAGATCAAATCAAGCCTGAACTCTCCCTAGAAGTGAAGCCATCTAACTGAGGCTAGCTTATGCCTATTTGGGGCAGATCATGAGAAGGCAAAATTCAATGGAAAAGGAATAACATTAGGAAGCGTTGAAGGCCGTAGGAGAAGAGGAAGACCGCCCATGAGGTGGATTGACTCAGTAAAGGAAACTTGGGCTTTTAGTGTGCATGCCCAGAGCCAGGGCTACGTATTTATGACAGGAGTCTTGCAGAGGTTCTTAATTCATCCCGGCGCCGTCACTGTTAAGTGACTGGAGGGCGCCAAACAACCAAGAGGACCCCGCGGCCGCCACCTCGGAGGACGAAGCCCGTCGGCCTCTACTCGCTATTGAGCTCTCGAAACGAGAGGAGCCTTCTTTCACCGAGCGAGCGGGGTGCGGGCGGGAGCGGAGTCCGCTCCGCGCCGAATCCAGGCCAGGGTTTCGCAGCCGGCGGTGGAGTGGGCGGTTTCTGAGGCGAGGAGCCTCCCCGCCCTCCGCTCAGCCTTGCAACGCCGAGCCAGCGCCGGCTGGGAGAAGGAGCGCGCTGCCGAGCCGAGTGGCCGCGGTGGAGGGACGGGGGAGCGCGGCGGCGGCGGCGACGACGACGACGGGGATGGGCTGGCGCGACTAGCGGCTTGCTCCGGCTCGGGTTTCCTCTCGCCATGTAACGCAGGCTCCGGGCGCTGCTCTCCCGCCTTGCCCTGTCCGCCGGAGTCCGTCCCGGAGCAGCCCGGCGGGGACCATGCGGAGAGCCCAGGCGCCCGGGCTTGTGCTCGCGCCGCCGCCGCCCTCCTCGCTCCTGCTCTTGCTGGGGCTGCTGGTCCTGGACCGGGGCTGCGCGGCGCAGCAGTACTTGAGCGACCTGTGCAGCTGGAAGGGGAGGTAAGGGCGCTAAGCCGGGCAGGAGAGAAGGCTTCGCAGCGGCGTTCCCTGGGCTCCGTGGACGTTGCCGGGACTTTGTCCGGGCATATCCCCGCGCCTCGGATCCTCGGTGCTGCGGGCCAGGTCGAAAGCGGGGGGGGGGAGGTTTGCAGGCTCCTTTTAAAGGGCTCCCTCCCTCCTTGGGGGTCCCCCCTTCGTCCTCCTTTATTGAGGGTGTCGAAGAGGCTGTCTTACCTTCTGGTGTTGCTCTTGCACGACTTTCGTGGACTTTCTCTCCCACCCGTCTCCCCCCCCCCCGGCTCGCGTCCCCGGCTCATCTGCCGGCCTTCTCCGCCTAGCAGTGGGCTCCCCTTTTCGCCCGGGTGGAGCGCCGGTGGCTTGGAGGGAGGGCGCCCGGCCCCTCGGAGCCGATGCCAGGCGCGGCGACTTCGAGTCCCAGGAGAACTCGCCCCCTCGCCACGCTCTTGACCCCCGAGTCGACGGGTGTGCAGGCTCTCTCTGTGTGTGTGTGTGGGGGGGGGTTCATGCGTGTGCCACTGCGGGGGCTTTACTCTTCTCTCTCGTTTTTTGCTGAGCGAAGTTTCTTCCAGGAGGCGGCGGCGGCGCCTGCTCTCGGCTGGGGTTGCCCGTTCCGGAGCGGCTTTCAGAGACACATGGATTTGATTGATGCAAACGGAGAAGTTGGCGCGGGCGGGCGGGGGGGGGAGAGAAAGGACCTATCTCCCTCTTTCTCCCCTCCCCACTTTGTTGTGCATCCTGACTTATGGGGGAAGAGGAAGGAGGGGGCCCTTCGATTAACATTCCGATGGTGTCCAGGATGAGGATCTTGCCAAAGCAGCGGGCAAGCTGGATCGCCGTCGGGAGGCGGGTGGGTTGGCTCGGAGCAGACAAAGGTAGAGGCGCGTCTTTTCCGAGAAGCGGCGGCGGCGGCAGCAGCAGGAGCCTCCACATCTATGCAACCCAACACCAGAATGACACACTTTTGTCTCTCCTGGCTTGGGTGACCTCCTGCCACCCAGCCATTAACTCCACTGTAACGCAATAGGACTCGCCCCCGGGAGCCCTGCGAGCGCTGATCGAAATTGTAGTTCTGGGGCGATCTTTGCCGTCTCCTTTTTAAAATTCTAGTTGGTGTCTGTTGTTGTGGGCCTTCAGGTGGCATCAAACTTAAAGTGACCCTCAGAATGGATGACCTCTAGCGTGTCCTCTCCTCAGCAGCCCTGCTCAGCTTTGGCAAACTCCAGGCTGTGGCTTGCTTGATGAAGCCCTTCCATCCCCTATTTGATCATCTTCTTTTGTTTAGCTTTGCTCTAAATCACCCCAGTGGGTTTCCCTTCCTCCCTTTTTATCGTGTTTACCTTGCAAGGCCAGATGAGTGCAAGCTTGGTTAGTTGGTGAAGGCATATCAGGTTACCTAATCTTGGAGGGAAGAGAGCTGGAGTTTTCTTTTCTGGTGGGAAGCAGGGGAAAGTCATAAATCCTAATCAAGACTTGAGGCCTGATTATTTTGTGTGTGCAGTTGATAGCTGTTCCCTGGAAATGATAAAGTGGGGTTGGGGAGATTGCTTTGAGGAGGTGGCTAAAATTTTGCTGACTTCCTTATAGACCTCACCTGTTAATTGAACAATACTGATCTGGAAAGATACAGGTCTGGAGTCAGTCTGGTCTCTGTTACACCTATGGCACAACAGCACCGATGTTGCTTTTAGATCTAAATCAGCACTGCTGATGGCAGATGGGTGCCCAGTAATTCCTTGGCTGCCACAGCTATGCTAATCATTCTGGTTGTGAAATCATTAGAACTCCTTGGCTCCTAAAGTCTTCCTCCCCTCCCCCCTCCTGCACCAGCTTTAATCTGCTGTAATCATTTTAATGTGTCTTTATGGCTTTCAGATTCTTTCAGAGGTTTTCATCCATATGGGGAAACCACTGCTCACATGGGAGCACCTCTGCAATCCATAGTTGGGTTTAGGGAGGGTTTTTAGCAAATGGAGCACCAATGAAGGGCTTGAGTAGATTTGGCCTTCTTTTAAATCCGGTGGTTTTAGCAATATTTAGCAGACTGTATGTGCTGAGAGAAAAATAGAAAATCAGAATGGTAAAAATAAGGTTTTCAACACTGTTTGTTTGTGAGGGATGGGGAAGAGAATCCAGACACTTTTTTTTGTAACTTTTTGCTTTGGGCAAGATTTAAATAGTCGTGGATTATCTCAAGTGTCAACAGTTGTCACATGCTCTGTGGCAAAATATTTGCATTATCTAGAAAGATAAGGTCTCAAAATATTGACATGGGACACTCGTGGAATGACATTGATAAGTGGAAGGCCTCTATCTAAAGCTCTGTCCAACCAATTTCTGACTATATTTACAGTTTTGCATTTCACTGTTACATCATCAGTAGCTTGTTAATAAAGGAACTGGGGGATGCAGCATGCTAATACACCTTTGCATGGAAAAAAAAACCCATACTGCCTATTCTGTGATCTTTAACATGTATAGCAAGAAGGAACTCCAGAGTTTGCTCCCAAAATATATGTTTGGGAGTCTTGCAGAGAGAGACTCTCATGACCACACGTTCCACTCACTGCACACAACTTTAAAACTAATACACATGTGAGTATAATTATAAATATTCCTAATGGTTCTGTAGAATGAATACTTCTTATTCGGGGGGGGGGGATTGTTTTGAAGGATAGTTAAGTTTTTAATTTGCATTTCCTATGTACAAGACCATTGCTGTATCCAGGACAAAAGTGGGCCATTATAAAAAATACTGTGCATTTGTATATTATTGGAACATGGAGAATGTGGCCTTTCAGATGTTTTTGGACTACAGCTCCCATCATCCTTCACAACTGACAATGCTGGCTAAGAGTGATAGGAGCCACATTCCACCAATATCTGAAAGGCCATATGTTTCCCATGCCTGGCTTATTTAAAAGGCTAAACTCTACTGCAAATCTGGCCATGTGGGTTAACAGCACAGCCAGTTTTACCAAGATGGATGAAAGGGGTTTTTGGTTGCTTTTTCCAGTGGTAGAGTGGACGGTTGAGTAATTGTTGGTGACTCTAGAGGCCCCCTCTTCCTAAATCTTGCCTTCAAAACAACTTTTAAGGGAGGACAGTATTATTCTCTATGCAGTTTGGGGAAGCTGGAAATAAGCGGCTTGTCTAAGGTGATTTTAGGAATACGTACATGG
Organism: Pogona vitticeps; assembly: GCF_051106095.1. Classification (NCBI taxonomy): domain Eukaryota; kingdom Metazoa; phylum Chordata; class Lepidosauria; order Squamata; family Agamidae; genus Pogona; species Pogona vitticeps. Next base: position 129,407,086 of record NC_135784.1, on the reverse strand, counting down.
CAAAGGCAAGATCCAGGCCAAGAACCACCTGGCTTGTCTCCTTTCCAGCCTTTACCTTGGGCTTGTTCTCATTAATATATTACTGGACTGATGAATGATGCCTCTTTTCTGAGCTAGTCAAGGTCCTGAATGCCAACCAAAAGGGATGTTTATGAGTAACATGACTCACTTCCCTGTTGCAGTGTGACCCAACAGTCTTCCCCCCCTCCTGCCCCTCTGTCATCGAGTATTTTAGTTTCAGCAAATGACGCATTCTTGCTGACATTCACAGTTTCACAATAACAAAACATCTGACTTCTGAAAAAAATGGGTGGAACTGACCGAAACAGGTGGCTCTCTGTTCTAAGGTGGCTCTGCAGCTCAGTGCAGTAGTAGATGTGCCTTGTATGCAAAATGTCCCAAGTTCAATCTTGGGCTGCTTCAGGGTTGGGGTGGGGTAGGGGGCACTGCCTGAAATCTTGAGAGTGCCAGTATAGACCAAGGCTGGGGAATATGTGGCCCTCCAGATGTTGCTGGGCAGGCAACTCAGAGTCGCTGTCATCAATGGCTGGGCTGCCTGGGGTTGATGGGATTTGCAGCCCGGCAACACTTTGGAGGGCAACATAATCCGTCTTCCTGGAGTAGACAGACAAGTTTGTTTAGGGTGGGTCTTGTCATAGACATACTCATGGAGAAGAAGGCAGTGAAACACAGTGACTCTCTTCGACTACCAGCCATGATGGTTTGGTCAAAAGCATGTTGCCTCTGGATACTGGCTTCTGAGCACCAACAGCTGGGACATGATGTTGCCTCCTGTCCTGTTTGTGGATATCCACTAGGCACTGGGTTAGCGATGGGGATGTGCCAGACTAGAGTGTTCTACCTCTCTTTAGGTGCTGGAGTTAGTAGTTAAGAGAGATCTTTAGTGTGACCAGCACAGTTCTTCTTACAAACATTAGAAGGTGAAAATAAAATGCTATATAGCGTACTCTGTTTATAGTTGGGGTGGGATGCTTTGATATTGGGGTTTGACTCTAGTCCTCTCGGTGTTCCAATCTGTCTCTTAGCTGATTCCTAGATGACCATTCACTCATCCACCACCTCATGTCATGACACTACCACTTCATGTTTTCTCATCCTTGGTATACCTTAGTTTTTTTCCCATTGTAAAAATCTGAAATTCCTTTCTTAAGACTGACTTAGTGGCAGGAAAAGCCTTAGGCTGAAACACATTGATATTCTTTGGTTCTGCTGCTTTTCTCTTGACTCTACCCACCACTGGAATGCAGCCCCTAAGAACTTCTCTAAGAATGAATTCAGCCCTTGGGCTGAAAAAGTGGGCTTTATAGATTGCAGATTGACATTGGCTATCCTGGAAGAAGTGTCATGATAATGCAGCTGCTACATTTTTGCATCTCTCTGCTTATTTAATGGAGGATTACTGTGCTTTGCTAGAGGGATGGGTTGGGGAATGGGAAGATGAGGCTCAAAACCTTTCTCTGCTTTGAAGCCAGTTGGATTGCCGTGGGCAGTGCTGTGCATCCTGAGCAACTAAATGCTGCTTTGCCTGTGTCCTCGAAAGTTAGGTATGAATGTACTAAGTGTGGATGCGATAGCTTAAGAAGCAGTGGATTTTGAATCTAGTGCTCTTTTTCTTTACAAAACCTGGGTCAGCTGAACATCTCTGGGGGCCATCACGGTAATTATTTGCAGCAAAGCTTTTGCTGGCAAAGCCTGGTGCATGACCAGTGTGCGTCCTACTCATCTGTCTCCATTAGAAGCTGGTTTCTGTGGAGGGAATTGTTTAGCAGATTCCATTTAACGCTTAATATAATGGCACCCTAGAACTGTCTGTAATTGAGCAGTGGTGGGATGCCAAGATTATGTTGGGTCCCAAAGCATTTCAGAATTTCAGAACTACAGAGCTGGAAGGGACTCTATGTATCATCAAGTCCAGGCTCTCCCAGGGAGGCACAGTGGGGAACCGAACTCCCAGCCTCTGGCTACATAGCCAGGTATCTAAACCACTGAGCTATCCCTGCTATCCCGTCATTGCTCAGTTACGGGCAGCTTTAGCATGTTGTTTTGTTTGTTTTTTGCTTTAAAAAGTAATTTCCAGGCTCTACAGTGTAAAGCATCTTGTGTCTCTCTTCCATCCATAGCTGCATAATGAATTGCAGTGGAAAAATAAGTTGCTTTTTTTTAATGTGCTGTTCAAGGAACTCGTGCTGCTACCACTCTGGCATCAGTGAGACATAAGCAACATGTGGGCAGATGTGCTACACAAATGTTTCAGACTATGTAATCATATTGAAGGTGGTCAGCTCTTAGGGTTAAAGAGGTGAGGTCAAAATACTTACAAGAAGTTTGCCATTGGAGTGTAGAGGTGTAAATGCCATCCCTTTCCCCCAACTCCCACCACATCGTCTTTTAAACAGAGTAATGGGCAATTTGTGGCCCTAATGTTGGACTGCAACTCCCGCGGGTCCTGGTCAACAACTAAGTGTCAGGAATTCTGAGAGCTTCAGCCCAATGTTTCCCATTGCCCTGTATGGACCATGAGCTCACTTGGTAGTTGTAGTGGCTATGGTTTGACTGTGCCAGGGGCACAATTCACCTTATCTTCAGTCCAACAGATTTCTTTGTATTTTGTTGGCAATCATGTTAGGTGAACAAGGAATATAAGTTTCCAGTGTTCAGTCTCCCCCTCCCCAAATAAAGATGCCTTTCCATCTATCAGTAAGGAACACAGAGAATGTGAGCATCAGGGTTAAGACAAGTTGCTTCTGGCTCTTTCAAACATTTTATGACTTGTAGGATACCATTGTTTTCCAAAAAAAAAACCTTCCACAGCCGGGACCCACTTTTGCTTTCAGCACAAGCAACGCTCACAGCTGTCCTCCCATGCATAAAACCATTGTCCTAATGTTGAGGTCACTTGCTGCAGGGACTTCAAAGCTGAACTTCCAGTCTCTTTTTCCAGTGACTTTCCTTTTTAGATTACTTTAATCTTGATGAAGAGCAAACACATTAAAACTGGAGTAGTTCCAGGGATCTTGACAACTGGTCTTTATACTGTGGTTTTGCTCATATGCTAACAGCACATGCTAGTTCAGAAATGCTATGCCTGGATGTTAATAATGTAGTCTAAATTATTTGGAGCTACTGATGGAAATAATGTAGTCTGGGTTATTTGGAACTACTGGTTAAAGACCTCTGTCCCCCACTCCCCTAGTGCAGAATTCAGTCCAGGAATATATGCAACTGTCAAGAATGCTTCTGAGCATGTATCAGAGTTGCTTTGCGCTCACTTTGAGAAATAGCAAATACAACAGATAAAGGCAAGAACGTTTGTTCTTCTCTGGTTCAACTGCACAACAGCCCTGTAAGGTGGCTTGTAACTTTCATTTACCATCTTATAACAGGGTCTTCTTAAAGTCAGTTGTTTGCTTCTTTTGAAAATGGGTTTCAATTCATTTCTGAGTTTATCATGCTTGTCCGCACACCACACTGGCATTTTGCAAACAGCAGTCCTGAAGGCCACTGCCATATGTGTAACCAGATCACAGCATTGTGCAGTATATATGTAAAGAGACAATAGGGGGATGTGGTGGCGCTGCAGATTAAACCGCAGAAACCTCTGTGCTGCAAGGTCAGAAGACCAGCAGTTGTAAGATTGAATCCATGCGACAGAGTCAGCTCCCATCGCTTGTCTCAGCTCCTTGCCAACCTAACAGTTTGAAAGCATGTAAATGCGAGTAGATAAATAGGTACCACCATGGTGGGAAGGTAATGGCGTTCTGTGTCTAGTCGCGCTGGCCACGTGACCACGGAAACTGTCTACGGACAAACGTTGGTTCTGTGGCTTAGAGACGGGGATGAGCACCGACCCCTGCAGTCAGACATGACTGGACTAAAAATGTCAAGGGGAACCTTTACCTTTAAAAAGGCAACACAGTCTGTATCAAATATCCTATTGAGAACTGCATTTCCCTACTATGGCAAGTGTTTCCTTGTGCTGGAGGACAAAAGCCCATAGGTCAAGAACCAGCTTATTCTCCCACAAGCCTCTGTGCTCTTGATGTGGCTTTTCAGGATTATTCAGCAGCATATGTTTGCAGACAGTATTTTAACAATGATGATTAAAATTTGAGTTTCTTGGCGCTTCCTTTGGTAAGCTTTGAACAGTGTGTCATACTAACATCCCCAATAATGACTGCCGCTCCTCCATCCAATGGAAACCTTATGTTGGCTTGTGTGCTTTTTCTTCTGTCTCCTTTCCCCCAATCTCCTCCCCAGTGATTTCTCACACAACTAAATTAAATGCTCATTGATGTTAAGAATAATATGTCTTTCCTGCAGAGCTACAGAGTACATGCAACTTTGTTGGCTTAACATCACATTTATTTTGAAATCTGGCTTTGTCTTTCCTACAACATTATAGAAAAGTGTTTATATAAGGAATCGGCTACTTTGGCTCTCCAGATGTGGGGCAGGATGCCTAGCAGCCTTAGCCAGAGTATGCAAAAGTGAGGGGGCCCTGAAAGAGGCAGCCTAACCACCTCTGGGGAAGGAGCCACCATGGCCCATTTCTGATTCCTGCAAACATAGCTGGATTGTGATGCTCCTTGCAGAGGGGTTATTGTAGTGTAGGAGCAGACTTGACATTTAGTGCTTCTTTTTGTTCATAGATGTCCTGAGTGGTTCCAGCCTTGTCTCTTCATGTCTTTTTGTAAAAGTAAAGTATCTGAACCTCATTATCATCCTGCACTATCAGTACTGTTGTGACCTTTTGAGATAAAAACCATCACTTTTCAATTTAACTGAAAGGCTTTCAAAACTCTTACTCCCTGTCTCTAACAACACTTGATTCAGTTTTCCAGAACCTTCATGCAAATTCCTGCACTATTACTTATGGAATTAGATAGATAGATAGATAGATAGAGAGAGAGAGAGAGAGAGAGAGAGAGAGAGAGAGAGAATGGTCTTAAAAGAGGCATTTTTATGTAACATTTTCATCTTCTTTTTTCCCCCCAGCGGATTAACGCACGAGTCTCACAAAAAAGATGTGGAACAGGTCTACCTCCGCTGTTCTGAAGGATCCATAGAATGGATGTATCCGACGGGAGCGCTGATAGTCAATCTACGACCCAATATTGTATCTTCATCTCCCAAACATTGGACTGTTTGCATAAAGCCTTTCAAGGACTCTGCAGGAGCAAATATTTATTTGGAAAAAACTGGAGAACTGAAACTGCTGGTTGGAGATGGAGATCACAGCCCGACCAGAATACATTGCTTCAGCTATGATGAGGGTGGGCTCTTTGTCGAGGCAACCCCTCAGCTGGACATTAGTCGGAAGATTACAGGCTTCCAGTATGAACTCATAAACAAGGGGACGGAATCTGATTTGCACACAATTTCTGGTGAGTTGTTGAGAGGCTGGCTGTTGCTGCCGCTGTGCATGTGTGAGCAGGGTGTGCCAGGATCTGCCGTTGATCAGCTTTCAGGCTCTGCAGAGTAGCTGGAGAGTCAGGAAAGTGACTTAGTCATACATCACTGGCAACCTCATCGGTTGCTTCTTGCAAAGAAAGCAGCACTTTTAAGTGTGGCTGCAGCAAAAACAAGTTTGTTTTAGGAAGTGCTGGAAACGTTAAAAATAAACAACTTTAGATATTCATTGGCCTCCTACCAGGTCAGCGTGTGCAGCTTGGCTTGCTCAGAAGTGAACCACCTGTTGACTTCCTACAGATTTTCCCTTGAGGTTTTTCTTTTTAAAAATCATTCGTTGTTTAGCTGCCCCCCACCCCCCACTATAAAGACATAGATTCTGAAATGGACCCTGAGGAGGTGGCCACACAAGTAATTAAAATGAAAGATTGTATGTTGGAAAGTCAGGGCTGCTTCACAGCTCATCTCTAAGGGATTTTAGTTCCAGAGGTTAAACTGCATGAATCTGAGTGACCGCATTATACATTCCTTGTGTGTTGCTTGGGCAGTGGTTGAATGGCAAGCCGCTCAACCAGTTTTGTTGTCGGTTGTGCAGAGACTTCCCTGCCTTGTACTCCTTTGCTTTGTCTTTACACTCCTATCTCTTCTTTGACCTAATTACCTACAGTTAGCAAGGAAGAATGACTTACTGGTAGGGCAAGAGCTGTCTCCTTAGGACAGTCTCACCGCTGTGATGATGGAGCAGTGATACGATGCACTTTTATACGCTGTGGGATTAAAAGTGTCTCTCTTGATCCAGCTCACAGACAAACAGGTTGCTTTTAAAAATATTTCCTCCTCCTTCCAAACTGTCTCAAACCAGCAAAATGGCATAAAGAACCCTTCACAAGCAGGAGTCACAAAGCAAAAGACACTGATCCTTTTTGCAGCAAGTGTGGAAGCTCAGGGAACAGGTGGATAACCGTGCTTGGGAAAACTCCCCCCCCCTTTTTTGTGTTTGATCCATGGCTCTTTGGGCGGCTCCCTCATGTTCAGGGTAAGGGATTCTGGAGCTTGTAGTTCAAAAGGCAGCTTTCTCTAAGTTCTGGTAAATGCTGCTGCCTACTTTGAGAAACATCCATGCTGTTACTTTGTTTTGAGTCAGCTACTCTCCCTTGATTTCAGTGAAACCTAGCATGTGACTTGTGAGACTTTTGCAGCAGCCCCACTTCATCCTCTGTATTGCAAAGTGAGTTTTATGCAAATTTTTGTGGCAGTCAGCTTTTCCAAAAGCCCTCCTCCCATCTATGAGTGGAGATATCTTTTTCTTGCCTTGGGGAAGTCGACATTTTCTGCTGTGCAAAGCAAGGCTGTCTGTCAATTCCAAGTGTCTGATTATAGACATCTGCTTTTGGGTGACCTTGCTTGCCTAGCAGAGTCCTTCCTTCCTGATCTACTTCAGCTTCTACAGCAGTTGCAGTTCTTGGCAGGAGTTGATAGGTGGCGCATTTGCCATTACAACTTCGCGCAAGACACTCTGCTTTCAAAGATGCATGTCTTCTTTGCCTGTTTTAAGGTTAATGTATCTTGTAATAGTAAATCATTACTGCAGTGAATTCACTTTTAGTTAATCCTTGGTTTACCCGGAACCATGTCTCATTGACTTCAGTGGGACTTATTCCCAGATAAATTGGACATAGGATAGCAGCTTAAGTGTGCTAATATATGTCAGCTGATCAGTCTTTGTGCACATTCTGTGATAAAATAAAATGCATTTCTCCTCCTTTCAGATGCTAAAATCTGTCTGTTCTTAAAGCCATCCTTGATGTGATTTTATTATTAAGCCTTTGTTAGATTTTTGCAGGCAAAACTAGAATTTTAGGGAAAGCTAAAATTGTTTGAATATATTTACAAGTCATTTCTTGTAAATGTTGGCTGTTCTAATAGTTGGATCCCACTTAATCATCATCATCTTAGAACTACAGAGCTTGAAGGGACCACATGGATCATCTTGTCCAGCCCCTGTCAAGGAGGCGCAGTGGGGAATTGACATCCCAACCTCTGGCTCAACAACCAGATACCTGAACCACTGAGCTATCCAGCAGCTCAGGCATCTGTGGGTACAGGATTAATTCTATGGATCTCTCAATCATCTCCCTCTAAAGGTCCAGTTTACAAACCCACAACCAATTCTATGCTCTCTATATGTTGCAAAAATATGTAGTTCAGTTCTTCAGAGCTGTGGTATCTCTTTCTTGATGGATCTGTATTTGGGGGTCAGGGGGAGTAAGTATGTTCCTTTGATTAACTCCTAGAGGTCTGGGTCCGAATGTAATATATTCAGAGCCTATATTTCCAACCTAACACTATGTATGCTGCTCTGAGGCTTATTAAGTCTAATGAGACTTTATCTCAACAGGGGTGGCGGTGAAGGAGTGCAGCCCTTACTGTATCTCTTTCAATTAGTTTTAAACTGTAAACTTTTTTTTTAGGGTAACAAAGCATCTATGAAGCAGGGGTGGGCAGTGGTGCCTCTCTAGTTGTTCTTAGACTACAATTCCCATCAGATCTAGCCAGCCTAGCTAGTGGTAAGGGACACTGTGAATTGTTGTCCAGCAGCTTAGCAATGTCTGGAGGGCCAAAGTGCTATAAAGCCTTGAGATTATATTCAACATAGCACTGGATTCATTGAACTAATTCTTACCTGCCTTTATACATTCCCGATGATACGATTGAACACGGCCCATAATTTTTTTTCAACTCCTTTCCTGCACCAGCTGGGATCAAAGTTCACCAGTCATTTCATTAAAAGTTTAATGACCTACTGTGCCCCCCAAATCATGACATTTCAAAGTGCATCAGCGCATAAGCAGCTACCGTTTGTCAGAGTGCCAGGATTTTAATTAATAGATCCAGCATTTTATTAGTTTATACTCGCCTTTTTTTGCTCAATCTGGGCTTGGCAAATAGTCTGCTGCGAACTAACATTCCCAAGCAAGCTCATTGGAGCAGTGAGTGGCCACTGTGTTGCAAACTTCTGTTTTACTCAGCCATTTACTCCCTTTAACTCTTAACCCACCACTGCTGACATTTTCTCTGGCTTCTCTAGTGAGCATTAGAAAGGAAATTGCAGCTACTGTATAAGTGAAAGAGCACAAAAGCCTTGCAACCAAGCTGCCACTCTATGACTGACTTGTTCTCTTGTGAGCATGCAGGTAAAACCAGGTGCTTGTGACTAACAGGATCAGAAATGGATTTATCTCCAATGTAAATGCATCTTTGTTTGGTTTAGTACATTTTTCTCCAGGAGCAAGACTGGGTGTTTTGTGATTGGGCAGTGACAAGATGCTGTGTAGAGAATATCAACACTGCTGCCCACCAAAAATAAGTGCTAGAGTTACGTGATTAGGAAATGCTGGTGCCGTCTGTGGTCAGAAGCTCCAATTCTGTATGTGGCAAAAAGAGTGTCAGCTTTTAGCTCCTAAGGTTACCATCTTCCATGATTGTGAAATCACAAGGAGTTTCACTTGAAAGCAATTGCCTGCCTGCCTCCTACGTACAGTACCTGTCCAGTCTACCCGTCTATCTATCCACTGTAAGACATGTCACTATCCAGAAGGTAAAAACCGCCTCTTATAGGAATCGCCACATTTCCATGTAACAGACAGCATCCATGGGCACAACAACTACATGTTGCAAAAAAAACCCAGGTCTCTCACCAAAACTGATAGTCTCACATTGATTTTTCCTTTTGTAATACCTAATACAGCAGGGCAGAAGAAGCCCCGGCTCTTCAAATGAACTGCTGCTCCTATCATTCTTTGCCCCCAGCTAAGACAGGCGCAGCCAAGGCAGATGGAAAGTGGTGTTCATCTGGTGGGCCACAGGTTCCTTCAGGCCTGTACCACAACTTGCTACCTTTTGCCTTCTCAGTTATAGGATGTGCATTGCCCTATCTCCATCATCCACTAACATGTAGTGAGGGTGTTTAAGGGCATAATCATGATTAAAGATGTGGGATGCAGTCTAAAAATTATTACAGTGGAGGGGGGGTTAAAATAGGATTGTCAAGCATATGAGGTGCAAGGGTAATCCCCCCCCCAAGGGTGTGCAGTGTCTAGGACTGTATTGCCCAGTAAGCTGTGAAAGAAAATGTCCTTTAAAATCTTCAGAGCCATGGAGGCTGCTTTGTCAGGGTCACTTTTATCAGCGGTAGAATATTTTTTTAAAAGAACCCTCTACCCCTCCCCTTACCTCCACACAGATCCCACTTTATGGCTTCATAAATTTGCAACAGGAGGTTTATTAAACCATTTTAGAACATCTGAGGGCAAAGGCTTATTTGAGTGCAATTGTTACACACAGGCATGCACACACACACACTCCTGCCTCAAGAACTTCTTTTTTTAATGAAAGAAAGAAAAGTTGGGGGTCTCTCACTGAGCTAGAATAATCTTTCTGTGCAGCTGTTCAGCAGAGATTCCAATCCTCTTACTCATGTTGAAAAGCACTTTACTCCCTGAGACTTTGCTCCATCAATTCAAAGTGCTTTAAACTTCAAGCTCGAAGTTTTCACTGCAAAACTGCTTCCCTGTGCCCTGGCCAAGATCTGCAAACTTAATTTACTGGAATTCAGAAATATAAGCCCCTGTTACCTTCAGGGCTTATTCTGCATTAAGCAAGTCAAACTTTAACAAACATTTCTTCTATCTTGATGGGATCGGCTTATTACAAGGCAAGTTCTGCTGGTTTATGGGTTTCCTATATTTTAATGTCCAGTAGCTGGTTGGAAACATTTACAAATATGTGCATTCACATAGCAGTCAAAGTGAAATGGGAACAACAGTGAGGTATTCCCACAGCTTGCTTTCAGATGTGCGAGGGATGTAAAAACCATTTTCCCTGGTCTGATAGCGGAGCGTATGGGTGGTAGTGGAATGAAAGATTCTTTACAGATGAGGATGCATCCTCCACAAAATCTGCATATGATAATATGGAGCAGCTTCTTGTTCTCTTTGAATGCAGGGCATGCTGTTGGATTATTAGGCTAGATGCATAAAGCAAGAGAAACACTGCCAAAGACTCAGGATTTTAGCAGGAATATATGGTATGCTTTATTTAAGAAAGAATACAAAATAGAAGAGCTGCTTCTAGTGGAAGAGGTCTGCAGTTAGCCTAAGCATAGGGAAGCAGTGCAGTAGATTGTGTTGTGAGCGTTATGAGGGGGAAAAGATCCCATCAAGAGTTGAAATTCTGTCTATGCCATTTTCCTCTCATGTTTTTATTCTGAAAGTATCTAATCTTTTTGTGTCATTTGTCCCAAAGTGTTCTTGCATAAATAATCTCTCCAGTTCCTTTGAATCTTCCTCTGAATTTGGTACAGCTGGGTTGGCACATCCCTTCCTTCCTTCCTGGTGTGTCTTCTTTGAAATTACGATAATCTCTGCCATCTTTGTTTTGCATTGTGGGCTTCATGTCAAAAGTCCCCTTCCTTCTCATCAGCATCACTGCTATGGCTTCACCAGCTGTAGTTCAGTGAAATATAGGTATTCTCATTCCTTTTATCAATTGCTTCTCCACAACATGAACAATCAATGCTATTCTTCCAGTTAGGGGTGTCTGAGTCTGGATTCTCAGTGGGCTCTTTAATAACTGGTGCAAGAGCCCTTAAACCATCTTTCTCTGTAGCTTCACAGCAAGCAAGATTTAAAGATATCAAGCCATTGTCTCTTATTTTCCATAGAGATGTCTCTTTCACTTTCTGGAAGCTCAGGTGCAAAAGAAAAAGGGCTGGAGGTCTTTATGGTTGTGAGTCAAATTATTTAACCATTTCAGCATCATCTGGCAGCAGTATAATGCTTCCCCACAGGAGCTCTCATCTGGGAAGGGAAGGGCAGATTCCTCTGAGGGAAGTAGGGAGTACGTAGCTTGACGCAAGTGCCTTAACCATAGTTAAGAGAACAGTGTTACCTGTAAACCACATTCTGTTGCTTGTTAGACTATGAAGGGAATGAATTGGGGGGGGGGGCAGCTGAAAGTTGAGGTACAGTGAAATTTGATATACCTACAGGTCTTACTTTTCTCTGAGTTAATGAAGTAGATTCATTTCCTTTCTCCCAGATGCACCCCCCATGCCAAGTAAACATTCAGCTGAATCTTGTTTTATTGTTTGCTCCCCCCGCCCCCCCCCCCGCCACAGCGTGTTCTTTGGGGCTTAAATGTTGTTGGCAAGCGAGGAAAGGGCGGAAGGATGTGTGAGCAAAGAGTCACTTGCTCTTGCTTTTTAAAAGCTTGCACAGGCCCCTGGAACCTGCTTTATAGAGTTTTGCCTGCCAAAAGACACATAATGGCCTTTTTTGAGCAAAAAGAAAGAAAAAGGAGTGGAAAAAGCGACAGTGGGGGGAGTTATATTTTGAGAAGCAAAGCAAGGTTATGCCTAAAAGCAGTGGCTGGAGAGGAGGGGCCCCTTTTGCCAAAACTGGTGCATCTCCTTCACGAAGAAGCCAAGCAGGTTATTAAAAATAATAAGTGAATGCTTTCTTTCTTTTGCTAATCCTATACAAATACATGCATTTTTTAAAAAAAAAGCTGGTTCTGCCAGTACTTAGAATAATGTGATGCAGATTAGTAGAAACATTTAAAAAAACCTCTGTATCCCGATTTAAGGAGCTTGATTGATTTGCGAGCCAGCTAGTACTGACTATTGATCTAATCCCTGAAGTATTGTTTCTTGACAGGCTGGATATGTTGTGTGCTTGTGTTGGTACAACCCTTTGGGGAAGAATTTTTTTAAGAAGATGTAGTCCTATTGGACTGTGCAGCCAAGAGTTTGGGGTTGTAGAGAAGGCACTTGGGATTTTAGATCATGCATAAGATTTCTGCATTAGTACTTGAAAGGAAACTGCCTGTAACATGGGAAAAGAGAGGTCTCTCTTAATGTTTTCCCCACTTCGTAAGAAGCTCACAAGAGCTCAGGTTAAGAGTCCAGTCGATCCCCTCATCTTTCTGCTTAGAAGAAAATGGAAGATGATGGCTGCAGTCCTGGTCCACCCAAGATATGTGCCTGGAGTTGTTCAACTTTGCTACACGTATCAAAGTAACGAGGGTTGCATTCATACAAAATACTATTGAGTAAGATTGGAGCTTTTATCGCTCTTTTCCTTAGGGGGAATCTGTCTGGGGGCCCAGCCTGATAGCATGTGGGATGGAGCCAAAATTGGGTGTGTGGGGAGATCACCCTTCCTGGTTTCCCTCCCTCTGCGTGTGGTTACTGCTCCGTAGCTAGTTCTCCTAGATCTGTGGTATAGGTAGAAAACAAGAGAGTTCCTCTGAGGCTGCAGCCCAAAAGACTCTCCCCTCCCAAATCCCTTTGAACTCTGAGGTTTATTTCTGAGTAGACAAATGTGCATGTGCATTGTTCAAGAAGCACATCCCTTACACTTGCAGCTGGAAGTTAAAAGCGCACTTTCTGGAATTGGGGAATGACAGAGCACAGATGCAGAACTGAAGATGGTGTATTGCTTTCTGCCCCTTCCAGCTTTAGCATTAAACATATGACATGGAAATCCAAGTAACCTTGCCTGTTTCCAGAATTTAGATTGTCTTGCACCAGAAGTTGTATTCCTTGTGTACAGAGTGAGCTTATACAGCCAGAAGCAACCATACCAGTTGCTTTCAGAGATTGTTTTTATCTGCTTAAGTTGTAACACCCAAATCACCCGGCATTCTTACGTCAGAAAAGAAGGCGGTTCATTTCTGTCCAGTGTGTGAATCGTAAGTCAAGTCTTAAGTGTTTCTCTTGTGTCGTTTGATTTGTTTCAGAAGGATTGGGCTTTTTCAGTCCTGTAGCCTTCCTTGCCTTTGCAGTTTCAGATTTCCAGATGTTGCAGTGAATTGCTTAAGATTAAATGAAAAAAAAATCTGAAATGAACCAAAATCTCTGCGTTTTTATACCTATACCTTCTTTTAGAAACAACCCATAAAGCATTGTTTAGGTTATTTTTAAAGGCTTCCTTAAACTTTGATCTTCTGTTGCTAACTGGTTTTCCAAGTTTAACTTTAACCAGCTCCTAGTCATTTAATTCAATTCCACTCCAATCTGGATTCCATATGGGGTCGAGACACTTTCCTGGCAGGACTCCAGCTTGGGTTAATATATACCAGCTTCTGGCTTTATTGTCCTGATACCAGAGGGCAAGGGAAAGTTATTTTGTGTTCCAGCAGAATACCAGATAAGAAGTTAACATATGCGAAGGGGCAGGAAACGTGGGCTGAACGACCTTCTTGCAGCTGGTGCAACCCATTCCTTCTATAGGGACCAAGATTACTAAGATCTCTCAGCTCCAAAGGGGAAAGGATGTGCGACTGAGTGCAAATAGAAGTTCCTGTTTTATAAAACCGAGGATGGTTTTGCTAGGAAGAAATAAGACTTGACCTCAAGATTTTGAGCATTTATAGCCCAGTTGGGAAAAAGAGGCCTCTCGTCTAGTCTGGAGGTGGCTTCTGGTTAAACCTCAGAATTTGAGGAATGGATCTAAATGTTAATATTAACACAGTCCTCTGAACGTGCCTTATTTTTCAGAACTGCTTTCAAAGGTTTAAAGCGAAGTGCAGATGAGCAGGAAAAAAAAGGGGGAGAGGAATCTTGTTTGGGATCTGTTTGGGAGGGGGAGCATCTAGTGCTGGCACGGCTCAGTAGGTTGAAGTACTTGTTTGTGAAAATCAGGAGCTGGGAGTTTGAACTCTCCTGGTGTCTCCCAGGAAGGGCCAGCTGAGGTCACCTCAAGTATGTGTGGCTGATGCAGTTACATCCCCTGTCACTTGTGTGGTCCTTGGATAAGCTGCATGATCCCGGAGTGCCACTAGGGAGGGACCAGTAAGCCACATCTGGCTCTCTTATGGCTAGGAAGGGGCATCCTAAGCCTGAAGCCACTTACTTGATAGGGAGTGACGGTGGTGGTAGTGGTGATGATAATGATTAGGCATCTGTTTTTGTAAAAAGGTTTCCCATTGCAGCCCTTGACATGGTACAAGTAGTTGCTGGAGGAGAGGTGTCTTCTCTGTGGCCCCTCTGTACAAATCCTGTGCAGAATTCAGTGACCTTTAAAGTATCCCCCAGACCTGCATAAAATCTGTCCCAAAGAAAATAATCTCTGCCCAATATGGTTTAAAACATTTCCTGTTTTTGCTGCCTATGACAAGGCACATACAAAGGCATGATCCAACTTACACAGTAGGACTCATAGGATGAAGTGTGTGGCTGGTGGTATAGAATGGCATAGGAGTGGACTGACTCCTGGCCTGTGTAGTGTTCTTTACTCTTTTTCTTCTCCCAAGAACCCCTAATTTGCTACTCTGATTTAAATGGTTCCACTCATTGAATGGTCCCCCAGTCGCTGTTGCTGTCCTAGATCAGGTAGTGGAGTTTAACATTTGCAAGGATCTCAGAAACATTTGCTTTTACTGTAAGGTTTCTTGTTTTAGAAATAAGACAAACAAAAGCTATTGGGCACTAGGGGGTCCTGTGGTGGCCCACAGACTTGTGTTCTGCCCATCTTGTGTCTGAGGAACAAACTAGAGGTGACCTTTGTTGCATTATTTGGCCTTGCAGAGCATAAAAGTAAAATCAACAGCCAGGGGAAGTAAAGGAGGCAGAACAGACATGGACAGTGGCATGCAAGTCTGGAACCATTTGCACCCTCCACAGTTCTGCTCAAAATTGGATGCCCCTCTTTTCTGTTTCCTGAAATTTGCAGGGGAGGCTTTCTCGCTGGAAAACAAACCATTCTGGAAGAGTGACCTGCATAACAACTACTCTATCTAGTTTGGTTCTTAACTTCTGAGAGGTGTGCTGCTGACAGAGTAATTCCCTAACTGGATAGCTGCCTCCCCAGGGTCCTCTTGGGAGGTCCATTCTGCCACTGAACACAGGCTTATGCTCTCCCAGTCTGTTCCCCTTGTCTCAGAGTCTTTTTGCTTAAGTGTAGTTGTATTACTCCAAGGTGTTCGAGGTTGCACAAAGGGGCTTGTTCCACTTCATCCTTGTAGAAACCGTTTTTGCAGTGGAGCATTACTCCCAAAAGACTTGGGTTTGCCCATGTTCTCGTTCCTGTACTTATGTTGTCAAGGCAAAGGATTGTTTGCCCTTGCTTCTGAATTGGTTGGACTGCCTTCTGAATCCCAGATTCTGAAATGAGTGTGGAAGAGTGCCCCATGCCAAGGCTTGCTCAAACTATGACTTGGAAGAGGTTTCCACCAACTTATTCAGAGTTGACAAGTTAAGTCTGTGTTAGAGCTTGAACCCAGATTTCTGTAGTCCAGTGCCTATGTTTTGGCTTTTCCGCATTCAGGTAAAGCATTTTCCTCCTAGGATGAAGCAAAATAAGTGAATAAAGAGTTCCATTCTGTTGGCAGAAATCAAGTGCACTACATACATATGGGATTCCTGACTTGAGGTTTTTTTTTTTTTAAAAAAAAATCTGGACCTGTAAAGACATTTAATGAAATACCATAAGCCCAGCAGGCAAAGTCTGTCTAAGGATCCTGGAGGCCGTTTTATAAGCTGAACATTCAAAAGGAGATGAATTTCTGTTTTCTTAGGTTTTTCTTTTTATGACAGTAAGCCACAAGACCAAACAGCGGTAGAAGGGAATTTGAGATTAATCAACTTTTCAAATCTGAAAGACTCATTGAGGAGCACTTGAGCTTTGTAAATATATTATGTTTTCTTTAAAATTTAATTGTACCAGAAAACCCCAAGATCCCAATAGTGAAATCTTAAGCCTTCCTTAGGTGTCTACAGATCTGTTTTTCACTAGCCTTATGCAACAGTCTGGCAGCCATTCAGCACTTCGCCCTTTAAATCTTAAGTTTTAGCATGCTGATATAGAACTCATAGTCTCAAACTGTATTTTGTTAAAGTAGAGAGTATCTTAATATGGGTTAGTAGGGCTAGAAAGGTGCAGTTTTCAATATTTTTGTTGGAGAAAAGAAAAAGCTGTCACTGGGGCTTTGACTTCTGGGTTGTGGAGGGTGGGCAGAACGTGGATATGGGCCAGTCATCTCCCTAGTGCTCCTTAACATATATATGAAGCTGCTGGGGGAGGTCATTTGGGGATGTGGAGTTCGCTGTCATCAATAGGCTAATGACACATAGCTCTGTCTCTTCTTATCGTAGGCAGTAGAAGCTATGTGAACCCTGGAGCAGTGCTTGTCCTTGGTTGAGCGAGACTGGACGAGGGCTAACATATTGAAATTGAATCCTGACAAGACAGAGAGCATGTTGTTGTGAGGGGAATCTGCTTGGTTGGGAGGTGTTTTACCTGATCTGAATGGGGTCACACTCCCCCTAAAAGACCAGGTCCATGACCTTGGGGTTCTTCTGAGAAGCAAGTTTTGTTTTTCCCCCGCCTTTGGCAGATTACACAGTTGCAGACCCTTGCTGGACAGGAACTTCCAAATCATAGTGGTCCCCATACACTGGTAATCTCTAAGACTGATTATTGCAATGCTCTCTACATGGGACTGCCTTTGAATGTGACATGGAAACTTTAGCATGTGCAAAATGCAGTGGCTAGTTTAGTATTGTGTACGAGGAGCTACGAAGATACCTCCCTAATCCTGGCTCACCTGCATTGGCTACCTGTTTGCTTTCAAGCCAAATTCAAAGTGCTGGTGTTAACTTATAAAGCCCTTTTCAGTTTGGGGCCTCACTGCCTGTTGGATCATCTTTCCCTTTGCTGTATTTTATTGCAAATGAGCAATTTAGCATCTTCTGCATATTTGAGAAATATTTTCCAGTGTACTATATATAGGTGTATTTGCATATGTGTATATTTAGGATTGCAGCTTTGAAGTCCGCAGCAACTTATTTTCTTGCAACTTTATTTGGTATAAATAAAATAATTTGGGAAATAATTTGAATTACAAATAGGGATTGATGATTTATATGCTGTTCTTTTGATGACAGATATAATTTGGGTCAATTACAGTCAGTTCCCCTCTCATTCTCTCTTCTCCCTTCCCATAGCACTAGGATTATAAAGGGAATGTGATTCTTCCTGCTTTTGATTACGATGACTTCTTTTTTGCAGTTGTGTTTTTTTCCCCACCCTTTCAGATACCCTGCCTTAAATTCCCAGTTGTTCTTAGTCCCTGCCCCATTTGAAGTTTTCAGTCCATCAGACTGTAATTATTGTTGGCCTTGGAGAAAATTGGACTTTTTGAGAGTACATTTATTTAACAGAACTACCAGTGTGTTTGAACAGATTTCCTTCCATCATGGGTATAATTGAATCCTGACTGCTTGTTTTCAAACAAGTACCAGTTGTTCAGTAACTGGTTTGCCTGTGTCTAAAAGTTTGGATTGATACTCCTACTTTTTTTTAGCTTTAAAAAATGGAAGGTAGGATTTTGCAAGATAGGAAATATGGATTGTGCATATATAGGAGCAGGACAGGCATATGTTAGTATTTTGGAAACATTTTGGATGAAACCCTGTTGCTTATCTTAATAAACTGCAACTAGATTAGACCTATTGAATCAGTGGAGACTTGGTGAGTCAACTTCTCTGTAAATTCCACTGATTAGTGAGCTTGCTCTAGTTGCAATTTATTATGGTAAATAATAGGCTTTAAATCCAATTTCAGATTTCCAGTGTGTCTGTCCTTGACTGATCCACCCTATAATTTCCATAGCTGTTCCTTATAAGCATTGTGAAATCAACTAGTTCCTTCTGTTAAGTGGATGACATATATCCCCTAATCCCGTCATTGCCAGATAGACAATTTATGGAAGCAGAATAAAAATGGTGGTGTACCAATAGAAAACACAGTCTTCTACTCTGTATGCCTGAAGACCTTATATCACCAGACCCCAGGAAGCGCTGAAAGGCAACAGAGTATTTTTCTACTCTTAAATGATCATTGATGAAAAGATCAGAGCTGACTTCACCTTCAGGGTAACTCTTGGCAATGACTTGGATTAAAGCCCCCCTCCCTCAACTCAACATGGGTAGGAGGATGTTGTACACACCTGGGGGAGCTAACATACAAGCTCTGAAATGCTCACAGTTCTTTATTGTGTCTTGACTTGTGCTCCGGGTACAGTGCCTTACGTACGCTTCTGGTCTGACCAAGCCCCCCTCACTGTTTCCTGCCTCTTATCCTCAGTTCTTCCTTATTGGGAACAAGGTCTCCCCCTTTAGGGGGTCCTTCAGGCCATGTGGTCCCTTAGGGCTTATAGCTGGTGGACCTTGATGGTTTGTTTCTTCCAGTGAAGCCATCTTTTCTGTGTTGGAGTGAGCTGATGTCCACCAGTTTCTACTTTTCATGGAACCACTCTACTCTTGCCTGCAGCAGGTGGTATCAGAAACAGTACTCCCTTTCCAAGCATGACACTCCTGGATCTCCAACGTCTGTCCTCCACTTCCCTAGCCCAGGCTCCAGTCATTCATCCTTTTTTAGTGAGCCCTCAGGCCTGTCTTCCTCACATGGGCCTGCCACATGCTATGTGCCTCAGGTAACTTGTTAATCCCTGGAGCCAGAATTGTGCAAGAGCTCTGACAAGTGAATGCTAGCTAGCAGTTTTCATGCTAATTTCCTTCTTGTTGCAAGGGAGTAAGATCCCTCAGTAAATTTGTTTGACTTTTGTTATCCATGAGAGACATAAATACTCCCCAGGTTCGTTGGCTGATAGTGCAGATGCTACTTGTCATGCTTTGCTACCAAAGGTGTCCTAAGCTGCTCTTTGCAGAGGCAGAGTATAAAACTGTATCTCCTTTCCCCATCCCCCATTATTTAGGATTAAAGAGAAGGCCTTTAGTTGGCCATAGAGGTCAAAGGTTAGCCACTGGGGGTAAGGGTAGTGTTGGGTTACTTTTAGGGCATGAAACTCCCATCAGAGACATTCCCCTTTACTTGGACAACAAACATGCACAATGCTAGCATTATGCTGGGGCCTTTTTAATGGAATTGGCATCTGGGCTTTGGCAGTGCAATGGAATTATTTTTCTATTTTGTGCAGATTGGAGGATGATGATGAAGACTGTGGAAAGTATGTCTTTCTGTCAAATGCTGAGCACTGGGCATTGCAGACTACAGGGCAGAAAAAGCAACATAAAAATGCAGAAGTTTGCTTCCCATATAAATTCTCTATTCTCCCTGGAAAGCTGAAGCCCAAAGAGCTGTTTTTGACAGCCTGTCTTTAGATTCTGAATAGTATATGTTAGAAACTTTGTGTTTGGTGTCTCTTTCTTCCCTCTTGCTTCCTTAATGCACATAACATCTGGGACATGTAAGATCCAGAAGCAGCAATATTTGTGTGAAGTAGTCATAAGTCCTCCATAAAGCTCCAGGAGCCCTACCATAAAAAGTTAAAACCAGAAGTGGAGTTTTGGTCACTTGCTATTTTGATCCCCTCCTGCCTTTTGGCCATGGGTGATGGTGGTGAGGGAGGCAAAATGTTGGCCCTCAGCTCCATTATCTAGCATTAGTTCCTTGTGAGAATCAAGAAATCAGCATTGCATTGAATAAAAGCATGTTTGCAACCTGGGCTTCTCTGTTTCTGAACTAAGCAAGCTCTCTCTCTCTCTCTCTCTCTGTTAGTAATCCTATTAAATGAAGAAGCATTGGGCTGTGTATAAATCTGAAGCAATTGGCTGTGTTGGGAAAGAGTCTGGCAGTTTAAATTAGTGTGTCTTTGGAACCTCTGGAGTGGGAGATGTTATAGAAGTGATGCTCCCAGACCTGAGGCTCAAGTTAATTATGATTATTGAACCAGCTAAGCTATTAAATATATCAGGAGATAATATACCTCAATAACTGAGGTAATGTAAGCCCGTGTATCCGTTGCTAGGGAGCGCAAGCAAGACCAGGAGATGTTTCAGTGTTCTGTTGAACTCTTGTTATCTTGCTGGTGGGTTTCCTACCGGCAACTAGTTGGCCACAACATCAACAGAATGCTGGGTTTGATGGGCCTTTGATCTGCTCCAACCTGGCTCTTGCATTCTTCGAGTGTGCATTGATTCAGACAGGCGCTAGTAATCTGGAATAAAGTGGGTAAGAAGATTTTGCATTCGGATAAACAAAGCGCAGCCCAGTTAATTCATTATCCTCTCCGCATGAGTGTGCCTGAAACTCCTACAAGGTGAAAGATTTTCTCTGGAGAATTATATCTGACCAGGTTATGAGAGTATTACCCAATGCACAGTTGCTAGGGAGAAAGTTCAGCTCACATTCTATCCTGCTCCTTAATTTCTCTTTCTTCCTCTTCAGATAATTTGAAGAGTCTACTGACAGGAACTTGCAGCATTAACTGAGCTCATGAAAGATGCGACTGCTGTGTTCTGTGAACTGGTAGTTTGCATGTTAAAAAAGAAAGGAGTCTTTACATGCTCCAGTTCATGATTAAAGGCGGGGTGGAATCTCATTGTGTGTTTGTTCTTTATGTTTCATGCAGACCTCCCAGAGAACATTTGTTGCCGAGTGGACTAAAAAATATAATAAACAAATAATGTATAATCTGAATGTTTGAGCCCTCTGACCTGTTAACTGCTCTAGTGCTTTGTTAGGTCACAACAACCAGTAAGATTAACATTAGGTGCTTAGCGTGACTGGTGTTTTTTTCCCTTATTATGGTTGATGCCAAGGGCCTTGCTGGGATTACAGAGAAAGTCTCTCTTTCTCTCTCTCTCTCTCTCTCTCTTCTCCCCCCCCCCCCCCCCGCCTCAACTCCCTTCCTGATCTCTGGGCCCCACTGGGGAGTTTTAATTAGCATGTTGCGAGATAGGGCCGACCTCTGAGAGAAAAAAGAAATACCATAACTGAATAGAATATTATAGAAACATCTGCACTTCTAACAGCTCTACCTTCTCTGCTGGCTGAGTACAAAGAGCAGCTACATTCTTGCCTTGATTAGATTAGTTTAGGGTCTCTCTTCTGTTTCCAGCCTACACAGTTCTCAAAGTTGTAACTGCTCTGGCCTTGGGTTCCTACTTGATTGTCCTGTCTTCAAGATGGGGGGGGGCGAGAGGGGGGCAGCTTTCATTTCTGTAACATTTTAAAATATCCTTTAAAAATACAACAGCAGTCTTAAGAGATTTTGTTATGCCAACTATTGTATTTCACGGTATCCTTATATTCAAATTATTTTGTAGGTGTGTTTGTGTTCTGTCAGCAGATGACATCACAATAATGAGGGTTGGTCCCCATGCATGTTTTTAGATAGTTTTCGCCTATATGTAATTCAGTCCTTGTGTGTGATTTGAGTGAGGAGAATGTTGTGCAAACCAGCAACACAGGTGTAACTTGCTGAAGTTCTTGTAATTGTGGCACCCATGTTGTTTTGTGCTTGTGAATGTGGTGAATTTTCAGTGGGTGGACTTGCGCTACAAACCTGAACAGCTTGTCTGAAAAGATGTTTTGTTTTGTTTCTTTGGATTTTGCTTGATACACCTGTCTGAAAAATGTATTTCTGTAGTTTTAAGCTTTTGGAAAGGTTTATACTCTTACATGCAAGGTTATTGCTTTTACAGGCCATGACATGTGAATGTTAATTAAAAACACACAAAACGTATGAGTCCATACCTACAGATTTGCTTACACAGTGGCAACTATTAATGATACTCCTTTTCTGTGCTCCTATTTGTTTATTGTTTTCTATTTTCTACAAAATGGACCAGCAACCTTGCCTTCTCTAGCAGCAGCCCCTCATGGAAGGAATTTTGGGAACTAAATCTGAATTGTTGTGGATGGAGGAAGGGAAAAAGTACAGTGGCTTTAAATTGTGAAGGCCTCCAGCCTTCACAGTTCCTGAATAAGTTTAGGGAAAATAGCCAATGAGCAACTTAAAGGAAGAGGATAAAGATAGGAGCTGTGATTGATGTGACCGAAAGGTGGAGAGATGGGAGGAAACAACTCAGTTAGCTCTATATTTTTATTGGGAGTAGAGAGAATGTCAGACTCTGGAAAACAGGGTTTGAATCCCTGCTCAGCCATGGACACTCACTGGGGCAATGGAACTCGTAACACTATTCCATTAATATCTCATCTTGAAAGCTCTGTTAGGGTCATCATGTTCTGACTTGAGGGCACCGAAAAAAGCAACAACAAAAGACAGTAAGCCTCAGTAGGGTCAAATAACCTTGGTAGACACTGGTGGATATTTATTTTAATTTTTTACTCAAAAATAAGTGCCAACGGGATGTCTCTGGTACCTCTCTCTCTGTAATCCAAGGATGTAGGTGGAAACTGCAGCAGGCTCTGTCATGCAGCCTGGTGTTAGAATTGTTGCCAACCAAAGGCTGTTATGTAAGGACTTTCTTTGGATTTTTCTTCTCTTGTCTTCTTTGACATGTCATGTTGAAGCCATGGGTGACAGCTGCCTCTTTTTTTTCTTTAGTTTTTAAGCATTTTTCACCATGGAACAATCTCAGTAAAAATCAGAACCCTCCATTGTGTGTGTGTGTGTGTCTTTAAAAATCTGTACAGTTGTGTCTTTTAACATAATATAAACTAATTGCCCCCTTAAGTGTTCTGTTCTGGTCCATTTCTTTTGAAGAATCTCCTGGCTCCCCTCCCAAGCCCTATTCAATCATTTTTAAAAATCATCTGCTCTCCACATTCAGCACACATGAGAGTCTAAATTGGGGATGACTCACTTGTCTATGTTAGATTCTACAGAATCCCACCTTTTTCACATTCTGGCTCCCCTCGGGATACATCCACGGATAATTCAGTGTCCCCCTCTTCTGACTCCTGCTTTTGCATGTTGACCTTGGTGACAGACTGGAGTCGGGAGTAGGACACGTCCCTTCACTGCATGTGGGGAATGCCTCCTTTAAGAATGACTGGCCACAATCCTTTCAGAGCAAATATGTCAGTGATCTGTGGCAGCCTTGAGCGTCAAAAGGGGTTCCCCAAGAAACCCATGCAGAGCTTCAGGGCACACGGTTACAATCCCGTTTAGAAAAGGTGATGTGGTTAAGAAAAGAAAGACTAACTGAAGGAGAAGAAGGTATGAAGATGGTTTTTACAATACCACAATCAAATAAATTCAGAAGGCAAGGGGGAGTATGATGGTGCATTCAGTCCTTGAAAGAGAATCAGTCTTCCGAATGTATTCGCGAAGGCTTTCACGGCCAGGATCTAATGGTTGTTGTGGGTTTTTCGGGCTTCTTGGCCGTGTTCAGAACACGGCCAAGAAGCCTGAAAAACCCACAACAACCAGTCTTCCGAATGTCAGCTTGAAGGTGTGAAATCCCTGCCTATTTAGTATTTTCAGTGGTGTTTCAGGCCTAACCCTGAAGTTGAAGAGTTGGGGTGGGGGGATGAAAGTTGGCATTGGTGTGAGTTGTGTTTGCTTTCTCCAGACACTGAAATGCCCTTTCTTTTTTTCTTTCTTAGCTCCCTGCCGACCTTGCAGTGACACGGAAGTGCTCTTGGCTGTCTGCACCAGTGACTTTGGTAGGTTTACTTGCTTCCTCTGGACTATTGTGTCGGCATTGTTTTGTAAAATCCCATTCTTTCCTTATTCTGATAATCTGGTCCATTTGGCCTACAGAAATCTTAGCAAGCAATGAAGAAGCTGAAAGTCCCAGTTTGTGACAAAGGAGGGGCTCCTTTTAAGAAGAAGTGACCAGTTTTATGGGTTTTAATTCTGAAGAGCTTCAGTTAAAGCTATTGTATTTGGTTAGCTCTCTTCTGCAGTGGACAAAGAGAGACTGGCAGCCATAATAGAGGTAGAAGCTCAAAGGTTTTTAGGGACAAGCAGTGAGAATTACCCTCTTCATGTTCCCAAATAAGGACAAAGGCCTAAATAGTCAAATGCTTAAGGGCAGGGAGAGCTTTACATGTAAGCCTGTTATTATGCAGATGTAGGTTTTCTTCCATCCTATAGTCTTTTTTGCTCACAGAGGGGACCAGCTCTAAATAAGCATTGCCTATAACAAACATCAAAAGATTTAGACTAAGAAGGGCAGCCATGAAGGAATTAGGAAAAAATCATCAAGTGTAAGGATGTGTCACTGAAGACCAAAACCAGGATAATCTGCACTCTGATCATCCTGTATTGGTGTGAAAGCTGGAAAGTTAAAGAATGTTGACAGGGAAAACGTGTTGTTGGAGAGCTTTGTGGATACCCTGAACTGCCAGAAAGACGAACAAGCAGGCCCTAGATTAAATCAAGCCTGAACGATCTCTGAAGGCAGAAATGTTGAAACTGAGGCAGCCTTACTTTGGGCACATTAGAAGGCAGGATTGTCTGAAACGAGTAGTAATGCTGGGAAAGATGGAAGGCGGCAGGAAAAGAGGAGGACCAAAAATACAAGATGGATTGACTTCCTAAAGCAGAGGTCTCCAAACTTTTGACTGTGAGGGCCACACCGGATATTTTCAACATCTTTGAGGGCTGAAGGGCGCTTGTCAACCAGATATGAAAGTAAATGCCAGCATTCACACATTTCCTCTAACAGGTTGAACTGACTTTCTGCATTGCTAAAACTTAAACCGAGTGGTGTAAAACACCACCTGTGCAGAAGCTTAACAGAATGCATTTTAAATTTGGAGGAGAGCGATCTGAGAGGAGCCTTGTCCTGTAGAACCTGCCATTTTATATCAGATATGGTCATCCAGATATGGTGTGTGTGTGTGTGTGTGTGTGTGTGTGTGTGTGTACACATACATACATACATACATACACACACACACACACACACACACACACACACACACCATATCTGGATGACCATATCTGATATAAAATGGCAGGTTCTACAGGACAAGGCTCCTCTCAGATCGCTCTCCTCCAAATTTAAGATGCATTCTGTTAAGCTTCTGCACAGGTGGTGTTTTACACCACTCGGTTTAAGTTTTAGCAATGCAGAAAGTCAGTTCAACCTGTTAGAGGAAATGTGTGAATGCTGGCATTTACTTTCACATCTGGTTGACATGCCCTCCAATCTAGTTGTTCTGGTTCAGAATTTTTCAGAAATAAAGTTAATCACAGGCTTGAAAATGATAAGATCACCAGCTCTAGCTTTTCTGTCCTTATTTTCAGGCAGTAGCAGACAGCAGAATCATAAACAATTGATCATATTTTTTTTATTGCAATATTTTTGGAAATTGTCATAAACTAGAAGGGAACTGGTAATTGATCTTTATGTGCATGGAGAAACTGGAGACAGCATATCGCTGTAGCAGAAAAATTAACATATCAGTTCAAATTACTTAGACAACCACATTTCCCAAACGTTTTTTTCAACACATGGTTTCCTTTTTTTATATGTTAATACCAGTGACACAATTTATTTTTCACCAGACTCCCATGTCAATCCTCGGTTCAGTATTCTAATCTGATGCAGTTTATAATAGTTGGAAGGTACTAGTATATCGGATCATACATTTCTAGTGAAAGACCTGTACTATTATTTTCTTCTTGTTTCCATGTTCTTTCAACATGAGGATTAAATTCTTTTCCCTCTGCTTTGAATTACATCATGTACAAGATAATGCCTTGTTTCATGGAGGTGTCAAAATACCCCAAAACCGTCTCAGAAAAAGGAGGTCTGGGGCAGTAAACATTATCTTTTATTCTGGTTTGTTTCCCTTAAAGAGCCAGCATAACTTGTGGGCTAGCTGTACATTAAATAGCATTAAAGCAATTTTCCCACGCTCAGAATGTAATGTAAATGTTGTCATGAAGCAGCTGGACATGCCTGATCTTGGACATGTGCTATAGATATAAATACAGCCTGCCAGTATTGTGAACACAATGGGCAGTATTCTGAGTGGAGGCAAGAGCATGCAGCATCCAGAAATTGCAATGGATTACTTTAGGTTTGTCTTGATGGAAAATGTTGCCCAGACAGGTGATGGCTTTGCGTGTTTGTCCATGGCAGAATGCCAGAGAATTCATTTTCAACTTAAACATTACTATGCCATTAATAGAAAGAAATGGAAATATCCCCTCTGAATCTTAGTGTGGATGGTTGATTATCTTAACAATTTTTACCCTATTTGATGTTGCCTCCTATAGTATGCTTTTCTAATGGTACACAAGGAAAACAATGGTTGCTTTTTCATTTGATAGCCTTCTGTTAGTTTTGAAAAGATATTTCACAATGTATATTTTTCAAACCTATAGTACTGGAGTTTCATCACTGACAACTGTAAAACCATTCCCCAAACATACCATTCTGGCAGCATGTCATAAATTAACGTTTGCATTCATAAACATGTCAGCATATTTAAAGAGCTCATTGTAGAAATATTCATGGAGAGTTAAAAATGCTATCCAACATTTCTGGGAACAGCATCCCTTCATTTTCTATTGGATTATAGAATCAAGTCTGAAATCATTTTTATTTTTCTTCCATAATGCCATGGAGTCAATAATACCAAATATTTGTTATCCAAAATTACAGCAACTTTAAGAGGAAGCAATAGGCATCTATCTGTATGTTAACTGTGCATGTATTTGTATTCAGAAATCCTCAGACTAATTATCTCCTTTTCCCCCCTAGTTGTCAAAGGTACTATCCAAAATGTTATCAACGAGGAAGAGCAGCAAGACTCTGTCATCGATGTGAACGTGAATAAAATCTACAGGCAGAAGATGAAGATCTTTAAGCCTGCAGAGGAGAGCAGCGGGTGGCGAGGACAGATCAAGACCCTGCTCCAGTGTGGAGTGAGACCAGGAGAAGGAGAATTCCTCTTCACGGGCCGCATGCACTTTGGAGAGGCCAGGTTAGGCTGTGCCCCTCGTTTCAAAGACTTCCAAAGGATGTATAAAGAGGCTGAGGACAAAGGGCTAAATCCATGTGAAATTGGCACAGATTGAAACGGCGTTGTTCAATTGTAGGTCAATCTTGGGGCTCAGCCAGCTAATTCTTAGTTGCTTCAGACAGTGTGCTGATCTAAAATGGAACTAATAACTGAAACCAGAGCAAACCAGAAAGTGGAACGCTCTCCATTTGGAGGCCTGTAAGAGGAGACTGGATGAACGTTGGTCAAGAAGGGCTTACACCTAAGGATTCCTGCTACTGCAGGAGCCTGGACTTAGCGTCCATTGAGGTACCTTCGAACTCTACGAGCTTACAGATACAAGAACCACACAAGCCAATCCTTGTGGCTGTTAATAGTCTCATGAAAATGACTGAGGTACGAGTCAAAGTGTCCATGTTTGTAATGCAATCCCACATCTTGTCTTTGTGAACTAAATTATTTTGGTAACTTCCTGCTGGGAGAAACCTCCCCCCAAAAAGAAGTGCATCACAATCTCCATGTCTTAAAAAACACCAGTCAACAGATGAACTTTGTATCTTTGTAATACTAATGTTTTAAAATGTGTTAAGCAGATGTAGCATTGTTTGCATGGTATTAAATGGACAACAGCCTGGTAGAAGCTGGTGAAGCCATCTGATGTTTTGTAAAAAAAAAAAAGCTTGGTGTATAATTTTTTAAAAAATTGTTTCTTATGGCAAAAGTTTTTATGAACCAAACACTTGCTTTCTTTAAAAAAAATGATAAGAGAATGTACAATGGTCACCTACAGTTTTTTTGTTCAGACTGGTGAATTGTTTCCATTCCAGAGAAATAAAAAATTCCTGGATTTGAGTCTAAATGTGATCATGATTTCTGCATATTTGTCCTGCCTCGTACAATGGTGTTATGATAGAGAATGTATGGTAAAGTGTTTGTATAGGGGAACTACTTCGTCAAAACCACACGCTCTTTTACTTGTGCAGAATATTCACACGTGGTCCAGCATCTGTACAATCTTATTACTTTCTGGGTACAGTTCGAGGTGCCAGTCTTAGACTATACCATCCTAGGTTGCTCAGCATATGTGAGCAACTACTCCCATTTTTGCCAGATCACATTTTCAAGATCAGCTGATAAGGCCATCCTAACAGTAGCACCCTTGCAGAGGGTTTGGCCATCAAATGCATTTACAGTAGACTCTTTAGGGGCTGAAAACTTGTTTTTGTCTGCTAGGTTACTGATTTGACTATTTTAAAAAAGCGATGTGACTTAATTTGAAAGGCACTTTGTTCAGCATTACAGGAAATAGTCTTAACTGTTTCCCAAAGTAGGTTGGGTGTAAGTTTAACATTTCAATGACTCAAGTATAGTACTAAACTTAGTATGTAAATTAAAATTTTATCACTGTCAAAGACCAGCACAGAAATATTCAGTATACTACAATGTAGCATAATCAGCACATGGATCCCACTGTATTAATCAGTTAGGAAAGACAAGTGCTAGCAGCTGCACAAAATCTGGCTATTGTATCAGTAATGTGAGAATTGTGGTTAGAAAGCACATGTATGGAGGAGGGGGGAATAAAATTAGTTCACTCTTTGTGGGATTGTTTGAAGAATAGGTGTAACAAACACAGTGAACATCAGGAGGAACAGGGCAGTAGGCTTAACTCTTAGATATTTTTTCCAAGAGCCCTTTTGAATTCTGTGCAGGGTGCTTTCCAGAAGAAAGTGTGTGGCTTTTCAATAGCTCAGAGTCATGGTACAAAGCCCCGGAGCTATAAACAGAGTTTTCTGTAGTATAAAGACACACAGACCTACCCTTAGAGCCTGTGAACTGTTCCTGACAATACTACACTATCCATATGTACTTCCTCTACTGAACAGATCTCTCCAAAATATTAAATCAATTACATGTGGATTTAGTCCACCTTTTGACAAAATGTAGGTCTCCAAAGTGACTCGTATTGCGCAGTTAATACTAACCATTACAACAGACACAAGAAAAACAAACACATCTGTAATCTATAGTCACTGACCACAACACCCAGGATTAATGTCAGTCATCTGCTGCCAAATGTCTGAATAAATAAAGGGAATTTTTCTTTAGCCCTTCTAACATGAGCCCTTTCTCACTTGGAATCTTACTCAAATCTTTCTTGCTTCAAAATAAATTACTGTACTCTACAAATTGGCCCCCAGTTCATCCACATTTCTCCCTACTACTCCATTTAAGAAAGAATCATACTCCCCTGTTATGCATCTGTTTTACAAAGGAGTTGAGCTCATATCTTTCCTGCCCTCCAACTCATCCATCTATGGTATCTGCCTACTTTTCATGTAACTTTTGGGGGCTTTCTCCCAGAACTCCTCACCATTTATGCTGACTGGAAGAAGGGTGTTTTGGGTGATGAAGTCCAAACTGGTGACATTTTGAAGCTCTGCTGTGGCTTAAAACATTCTGTTCTTCCCTCTGCTGTAAAAAAGCTTGGCAGGAGTCTTCCTTACTCCCTGGTGACATGTTGCAGGTTCAGTTTTCCAGCTGTGCCTTGGCTGCCAACAACATCCCTGAGGTCTTTGTCCTCTCTTACATCTTGTGCTTTGCCACACAGCAAGTTCTCTTTTGTGTGGGAAGTTTCCAGAAGTGCTGACATGCATTGCTACATGCCTATTATCAAAATCCTGGCAGGTGCATGCATTAAAATTACAGGCTGTTTGAGGGAGGGGCTGACACAATAGTAATTTAATACTCACTTTTTTCCCCCTCAGAGAGCGTATCATGGTGTTGATCTTGAGCCATCCTAGATGGCCACTGATGCTACGCCCTATCCTTTGTGTTGTCTAACATCCAGTGCCTTCAATCTACAGATTCATCATCCAGCTAAAAATGTCTAAAGTTATGATGTATATTAATTGCTGACTGGGGTCAGTGAAACACGAGAGTTAAAAATCATAGTGTACAGCCTTTTTTGGATCATACTTGGGAACAGAGATGTTAGCTACACATTGTGAAGTTTCCCACCCACTTTTTTCTATGCAAAAGTTCAAATGAAATTTTGTGCAAAATTAGGGAATAGTATAAAAAGTATTTTATACTTTTTATTTAAAAATGACTATTCCCCCCCCCCCAAGCAAAATATCATTTGCATGTGTATTTGCATGGCAAACTATGATTTTCTCACTGTTAATAGGCTTCAGTAGGTATAGGGGTTGAAGCTTTGTACTCCAGATTTATATTCTAATTACAAACAGAAGTAATGCTTCTCGGACCTTCCTAAATCAGAACTACAAGATTGTATGGAGGAGGAACCTTGACCTGGGACTGGGGAAATGGCTGCTATTAGCTGGCGCTGGCTGCTTACGTTTTCTCAAATTTTATAGATTTGTGTGGCCTTGCAGGACTATGCTGTTTGCTCAAGGCTGCACAGGATGGTCTTCTGGGAGACACAGGGGAAATCAAATGCTACCTGGTTCTGGTGCTCCAACCTACGGAGCTATCTGGCCAACTCTGACCATTTTACAGCATTAGAATTTCCCATGAAGACAAAAGTGACATCTTAATTTGGGAATGCAAAAGCAAAGGAGGATTCTCTTTGCCAATAACACATTCAGTATGTAATCCATGCTTCAGAGAGTACCTTGTCAGTTTTATGAACTGTCTAATTAGGAAGTTGTGAAGTGCATTACGGGACAGCAGTGGATTGTCTGAGTGACCCACTCATGTATGCACAGCCTCAACTGGATCAATAAGGGCTTTTCAAATGGCATTGCACCATGGGTAGGCTTGGAGTTTGACTATGTTTTATTTCCTACTGTAGCACCTACTTAGAAAAACTGAAACTGCTTTTCTTGTAAGCATTTTTCATGTTCTTAAGATACCCTTTCCCCTCTGCCCAGAAAGACCTATATTGTTGCTCAGGGGGAAAAAGTATGAAAAAAAAAAGAACGGGTAGCTGTGTTAGTCTGTTGCAGCAAGAGGACAAAGAGTCATGTATCTGATATAGCAGGCAGCAGTCAAGAAAGAAAGATGTGGAACAACGTTTCTTTTTCTTTAAGGTGCTGCAAGAGGTTATGGTTTTCCCTCCTCCCCAGAAAAAAAACAAAACAAAAAAAAACAAAAAAAACCCTCCTTGTGATAAAAATATGGTCTGAGTCAATGTGAGATAGAATGTGGACAGACTGTCAAATACAGGAAACCTGGGTTCAGATTCCCACTCAGCCCTGGTAACTGATGTTGGCAATGGAAACTACCTGAATATCCTACATACCTTGAAAACCCTGTTAGGGTTACCATTAGCCAGAAACCACAATAGCACAGAACAATGAGGATAAAGTGGCTGTCTGGTACACTACTACTATGCTCAAGAGCTTTATGATAATATTTCCGACAGTAAAGGGTCAACTTGCGATGACTCTTTCCCAGCCTATATGTTATAAGAAATGCTGCTGGCAATGTCTTTTTCTAAAGAAGCCATGAGTAATGGGTGCAGCTAATGCCCAGGGAAGTGAGGCTGCTAAAATGCCATTCTTATTGTTTGTTATGTACATGGATACTCCTGCAAATTCCTTGGCATTAATTATACTTTAAAGAAAACCTTGGCATTAATTATACTTTAAAGAAAACCTAACTTCCCAAATGAGTGAATCAGATTATACAAATGAGAGCTATTATGGAAGTTTACTTTGCTGTGCCTCTTTTCTGTCAAATATTTAGACTCCCAACATCTCTTTTCACTTACAGAGTTTAAGCAGCTCAACAAATCTATCCATGTCCATAGACAACAGGTTTGGTCTTTGTCATGGACAAGAGGCACACTTAAGATGTATTCAAAAGTTGGGTAGTACTGTTGAGGGGGATTTTTCTCACACCTTCTGCAGAATGGGCATACTCATAACATTTGGTTTGTTAATTTTGCTCATGATGTAAATCAAGTCTGTTGTAACTTAGTCCTCATAGAAGATGAGAATAGCCTGCAAAAGCAGAACTCAGTAATTTTCCTAAAATTTCAGCTCTAATTGCTGTTGGCAACTCCACAGCAGAATTTTAAGCTCATTATCTTTAATGACTCTTTGGCTTTTTTTCAGCTGCTGTCTGTGATGGGTAAGAGATGGCGTGCACCACGTTTATCAGTGTACATCAAAGGAATACTTTCAGCTTACGGGTTGAAGTTGCCAACTTTAATCCCAAAACATGCTGGTTGATCTGTGTCATTAGGTCATAATATTTGATTAGCTCCATGCCAGGGAAAACCCACCCTGCAGATTTCTGCATAGCAAACCAAACTGCCTGACCTGCTTGTGCATTTTGTAAAACACACTTAAAAGAGGCGTCCCAAGGGTGGCCTGTTAGCAATTCCATTGTGGACATAAGGAAAACGGGAATCTAGGAGGTATATCTACCTCTTATCTCAATGTCCTCCAGTACTGAATATTATCCACTTATCATTAATTTCATGCATATCCCACCTTTTCCTCAGTGAATGCAAGATAGCATATATAGCTCCCCGTTGTATTTTATGCTCACAGCATTAACCCTATAACGTAGGTCAAGCTGAAAGAGAACGACAGGCCCAAGATCACGAAGTGAGTTTCACGGCTAATGGAGGAGCTGAACCCTGGTATCTCAAGAGAATGAGTGAATGAACAAAATCTTTGAAAATCAACCATATGATGTAATGTGCATTAATTTTCATATCTGCGGGAGACAGGAAATAACAAAGTTGTCCGGATCAACATAAAACTAAAACACTGTTGCATAACAGACAAAATGCTGGACTGGAGAACAGAGAGAGACCTGGATTTGAATCCATGCCCAGTAATGAAGCTTGGCGTAGTCACTTACATCGTCTTCCTTTGTATAAGTGGATGTAAGGATAAATTAGGATGACCCTTTCCTGCATGCATTCCTACATGTCTGGGGAAAGAATGGGAGACAAAAGCAAACAAGAAGGCAGGCAGTTTAGAAATACCTGTTGTCATAACAGCTTCCTTTCTGCTCAGACTAAAAGCATGTTGACTAAAGGGGGGGGGGAGTGTTGGAATTGGCCAGGAGTTAACCTTCCATGCTGCTTTTCTTAACATACATTGGCACTGAAAGAGGAAGATGGAAGTCAAGCTTTCCTGCTAGCTTGTTGTGAATCCAGATTGATCACTTTATATTTGAAGGATGCCCCAACAATTATAGCCTAGGTGGTTAGGAGTTGTGGGACGCAGCATAAAACCTTGCACCTGTTCCTGAAATAAGTGTGGGTGTAGCTTGATGAACTTGTTCTTCCGATGGCTTGTTTAGTTCTAGGAAAGTTGTTACTGTACAAGAGACAAAGGAAGAAGATACAACAGGGAGGGGGAGAATTCAGCATTTTTGCAGACAGTGTATCTGTAAAAAATAAGAATCTGTGCCAGTTTACATATGTTGGAAGTCTGGGGTTGTGGGGGACCCTTTGCCACAGGATCTGAGCATAGATGGAACAATGTTTGGCATTCAGCAATGCACTATATTCCAGGTTACCTGTGAGTCATTGAGAAGGGATCTAGTATCTTTAGGGATCTAGTATGAGATGTTTCCAGTGAAATTTGTGCCCATGTTTCCCAAGCATGTCCTAAAATTTCCATTTGTGTGAACTGAAAAGCAGAAGGCAAGAAGACTATTTGAGGGAGCCAATGCTATTTTTCAAGGACAAAGCCAGCCATTCTATGATGTGGCACTCTGGGATTGTAGTTTTTCCGTTTGTGTAAGATGTTGGAGTTCTTTGTTGGAGATTCATACAGTGGACAGACTGAGTTGCAAAATTATTGCTAAGGTTCCCCATCAAGCGTTCTGTAAGCCCATGATACAGGCGGCCATGTACTCATTTCTTGCAGATGCATGGAGTTCCAAGATGTCTATTTCATCACAAGAAATATTTTTAGAGAGCAAGAGAATCCTAGAATGCTCTACTTGTTATTGTTCTCAGGTAGCAGGTTGTTTACAAGTGAACAGAAAGAAGATATTAGTCTAAATCCAAGGTTATGTGACTACAGTGGGGGCTTTCCTTCCTCTTTGTAGCCTTCCATTGTCCCACAAATTTGTTCCAGAGAATCCCCCACTGGAGAAGCTGAAAGGAGAGAAGGAGTCTGATTCACCCGCAGTGTTCTTTTTGATCATGGGAGGAGGCAGTTTGATACATGTCAAGGATGAATTGTTCCACTGGTCTAAAAACCTTTGGTATCTTCTGAGAAGGGAGTCAGAGCCATAACAGGGAAGGATTGGAACATCCTGCTATATGGTGCAAAAGTCTGATTGCATAATCCTTGGGACTGCAGACATTACAAAGGCATGGAGAAGGACACACCGCCCATCTTGGTGTAACTTTAATTGCTGGGCAAGTCAGAGTTGCAGCAATGTAGTCAATGATGTAACATGTCCCGAAACAAATTGGTGAATCAGGGCATGAAGTTCTCCCTTTGATTTACAAGGTCTGCAGTTTCATTTTGGAAGACCAGAGGCGGCACTCATGCACACGTCACAGTAAAACTACAAGGTCAGGAGGATACCTGTGTCTGGAATGTCAAGGGCGTGGGCATGTCAAGTCACAGAAGTGTTAGGGTTGGAAAAAGATATGCAAGGATGAGTTTGGTGGGACTTTATGTGAGGTCATGGGTAGCATGTGGTGCTTTGAAAGGAACAAATATACAAATCCTCCATCAGGTTGCAACCATCATAGGTCAACCTTCAAAAAGTCTTTATCTTCCAATACACCCTCCCCACACTCCCAGAGTTATTATGAGGGTGAGAGTTGTAAAGCACTTTGCTCATTAAGAAATATTAGAAAATTGCCATTTTCAGGCAGCAGAACTGTCCTATCCAGTAAGTACTTTTAAGAGGCTTATGTTATAAATAGAGGGTAGCCCCTTCTCTTGTGTATTCAGAAATTAATTGGTGATTGATTTCTTTTCTTTACCATTGATGTAGGGTGGCATCCTCCATCAAAACTCAGAATAACAGACTAGTTCAGGGGGTGCTACAAAAGAAGAGATTGGCTGGAGACCTGCCACTGCTTCCCTATCTCTTCATTGGTTAAAGGTAAAGGTAAAGGTTCCCCTTGACAATTTTTGTCCAGTCGTGTTCGACTCTAGGGGGCGGTGCTCATCCCCGTTTCCAAGCCATAGAGCCAGCGTTTGTCCGAAGACAATCTTCCGTGGTCACATGGCCAGTGTGACTTAGACACGGAACGCTGTTTCCTTCCCACCAAGGTGGTCCCTATTTATCTACTTGCATTTGCATGCTTTCGAACCGCTAGGTTGACGGGAGCTTCATTGGTTACTGGAGGAAATAATCTAATTAATTAATGGTGGTTAGGACTAATAGCACTGCGCTGTGATGCATCATAGACTGGATGACAGTGCAGAGTTCCAAAAATGGGGAAGGGAGAAGCTTGAACCAACAATTATCATGGTTAATTTTTTAGTAGAGGTGTGCTTCAGATTAAGAATACAAAGGGAAGCAAGGATATTTTTCAGTTTTCAAACTGATCTGAATCCAAGTGAGGAAGCTGGAAGAGCCCTCAAATTAAATCACGGCTCTCCAAAGTGTCAAATATTATTTTGGCAGTTTGTTGGTTAATAAAGTTGGAAACTTAAAAAAAACAAACCACCAATAACTGGGAAAAGGAGAGTAAAACTGTAAGCCCAAAGCAGGCCATTGACTGGTCAAGCACCAATGAAGAGCCCATGCTGTCCTGGAGACCTCCTACTAGGACAGAACTCCCTACCCTTGTGACACATGGCCATTGCTCTTTGCATTATTTGAGGGGGTCACATGATACAAAACACTCACGGTGAACTGTCTGTTCCTGCCCCATGCCCCCTGGAAAGCATGTCGGAATTGCCTTCTGTCAGACCTTGGGCAGGGTGCTAGGAATGGTTGGCCAACTTGGGGACAGGAAAGGGAATCTGTTGATGAAAGCTGCCTGAGAGATGGGGCAGAGGTGGAATTCTGCCTGCGGCTGATAGGATTAACGGTGGCACAAGAGTGAGGGGAGGAGGAAACAGGGTGAGTGTGCTTTGGAGAATGTTTTCTTCTTCGTGGTCTCCATGAATGCACACATATGGGTAGCTTCTATGTATATATGAATCCTTCTAGAGCTTAGAAAAAGAAAGATTATTAGAGGCCCTGCCCTCCAACATTGCTTCGTGGCACCTCTAACAGTCCTTCCTCTTTGCCGGCACCTAGTATGCATTTTAGGAATGTTCTGGAGCTTACCGACTTCATTATTACTTACCTCTCTTCCTATGTCAGTGTTCTTTCTTTTTACCTGCAAGAGACGGTTCATAATTAGTACTTCCCTCTTCTCTTTTTCCTTTTCCCCTTCGGGGGGAATCACCCCTTGCTTCTCCCCACCCCAAACACTTGATGGCCTCAGAAGGACCCTTCAAAAAGTGCCAGAGTTATGGGAGCAAACTTTATCAGACGATCATTGCATTCGCTTGTTTTGTACCGAACCTGATAGCTTGGCAGCAGCTCCTCTCCCTGTTTAGACCATAATCATAGAATCATAGAATAATGAAGTTGGAAGGGGCCTATAAGGCCATCAACTCCAACCCCTTGCTGGATGTAGCAAGAATACAAATCAAAGGATATCTGGCAGGTGGTTGTCTAAGTTTTTCTTGAATATCTCCAGTGTTGGAGCGCTCTCCACCTCTCAAGGTAAATTGTTCCGTTGTTGTACTGCTCGAACAGTTAGAAAGCTTTTCCTGATATTCATTCGAAATCTGGTTTCCTGTAACTTGAGCCCATTGTTGCATGCCCTGCACTCTAGGATGATCGAAAACAGATTCTGCCTCTC
This sequence comes from Pogona vitticeps, assembly GCF_051106095.1. Classification (NCBI taxonomy): domain Eukaryota; kingdom Metazoa; phylum Chordata; class Lepidosauria; order Squamata; family Agamidae; genus Pogona; species Pogona vitticeps. The sequence continues at coordinate 129,370,096 of NC_135784.1, read as the reverse complement.
CTCTGTATGACAGCTTTTCAAGTATTTGAAAAGTGCTATCATATCTGTATTATTTTCTCAAGGCTAAACATGCCCAGTGAATAATGTGGGCTACTTCATAAACACAAACACGTAGTAAGGCTGCCCTGCTGTGGAGACTGTGTTCCTGCCTCGTCTGCTGAATTTGGCCCTGGAATTCTGTCCCTAAATCCTGTACTGAAAATCAGGGATGGGGACTCGAGTTGTGGGACTCGCTGTCAAATCAGACTTAAATTGCACTGGTGATTCAACTCGGACTCAACTCAGATCCCCCCCCCCCAATGATTTGGACTCGACTCGTGACTTGGAACCCAGCCACCCCTTCCTTTTTTTCTGGGGGGAAAAAGCTTGGTTTTAATAGGGACTCAGACTTGGGGCTTGGGACTTAGTATCAAAGACTCGGACTTGGGACTTGGATCCAAAGACTTGCCAATGTCCCTGCTGAACACAACCACCATTTTGAGTCAGGATACAACCAGAGTTTCTCCCAGGTCTTGTACCAGTTCTGAGAATAACATTGTCTTAGACATCCCTGAGCTAGCACTATGACACACTCCAAGAATTTGCGTTTTTGCCCTGTATTACCTCTGGCTTCTGGATTGTCTCAATCTGTTGTCATGATAACAGGAGAGATGACGTTTGCTTCAGACCATCTCTTCTTCTTCAAGGATGGAGTCCTGTGGGATCACAGAGAAGGAACGAGACAAGGTCTGCAGCCCATTGCACAATTATTTAATGTGTCTAGAATGTTTCCTCAAGGTGTATGGGCGTGGGCCGAATTTTTGTACCTTATATGAACAGGGTTGCAAGATGCAGAGCATCTTGTGTTCAAGTGGTAAGCTGGTTCATATCTAAGTATGGCCAGCATTTTCACCACTTTTATTAATGGGCAATAGAGGTTATCTTCATCTGATGAGCGACATTCAGGAGAAAAAGGTTTCCTGTTTCTGCCTAGAACAGAAGCTTCTGCTTCTTTAACAGATTTATAGAACGGTGACTAAGTCACATGTATTGCATTTAGCACAGAACCCATCATTGTCAAACTGCAACATTCTTTGGTGCTGCACTCAGAACGAAACCCTGAAATGATGGGTGCTGTTGGCACACAGCCCACTGCTATGAGATAGTCATGCACTTCACAGAAGTGCCAGCTTTCCTGTAAGGTCATGTCCTGTTGACAGTCATAATTAAAGCGCCACAAAGAAGAAGAGGGCGGATAGGTACGATCTGCCAGCTACGGGCAGCCAATTCTCAAAACAGGTCTCTCCAGTTAATTCAGAAAATGCTGAGTCAAAGAAAGTCAAACCAGTTTGGACCAAGGTTTTATCTGCATCTGTATGGGAAGGCTTAAGAAAAGTCAGTTCAACTTGTTATTGGAAAAGGGCCTCTGCAAACAAAGATAGAGATGGCAATTACTTTCCCCTTCTACATTTCATGAAAGGTCCCTTGGTGGAGAAGACTTCTAAACTTCTTCTAAATGAAACTCCATACTATGGAAAATGCCTCCTTCCACTCGCACTTCACAATGGTGTGCTCCTCCTAGCCAGATGATTTTCAGCAGCCCAGTTTTGCTGAAGCCAGCCTTCCCCCAAGAGTGAAGACCCACAAGCAGTGTGGAATTAAAAGCCCAAACCTACACATGTCTCTTCAGCTGTAGCTCCCATTTAATCCAGTGGGATGGGCTCATGGCTTAATTTGTTTTTGTTTTTAACAGAACTGCAGCTGCAGGTTTACAGAACAAAGACAGAAAGCACACCATAGTCCCCCCCGTCCCCCTGGTGAATTCATTCACTGTTGTAAGCTCCTGGTATCTTGCTTCATAAAAGGTAGCCCACATCTGCTTCAGACTACGGATTGCTGGCCCTTTACAAGTCTTGCCTTATTGACTGATTTATTTCATTTCCTTTTGCATAGCCCTCTTCTGTCGAAACATCAATGTAGCTTTTAATTAAAGCAACAACAACAACAACAATGGTGTGGAAATTAATATAAAAGGAAGCTAAGGAACGAGAAAGTGAAAAAATGGCATCAGCCCCGACACACTCTTTCATGCTGTCATGGGATGGTGTTTGCTAAAGGACCACACAGAACAGTGGCAGAAGGAGTCCGGCCTGGGAAGAGAGGAGGGAAAATGGCTCGTGGTCACAAGAAATGGAGAAGCACTGCTGCTTCCTTTGTTTTCTAGCAGCTCATCTAGCTTAGCATTATCTCTGCTGCATGGCATGATCCAAGGGTGAGTACGTGCAGCCCCCAGCTCTCCAGAGGTCACTTGCCCTGAAGATTCAGATTGCAAAGCACAAAACTGATGTAGCATTGGCTGCATGTCTCTAAGGGCTTAGTTGTGTTGGTCTCTTGCAGCAAAACAGGGTTCTGTGCCACCTTAAAAATCCTCACGTTTGATTTGGCATGGGCTTCGCGGGTTGAGTGCTGGTTTGGAGTGCTATGTAGAGACTCTATGCACAGAGTCTCAACATTGAATAACCACAGTCAAGTTCTACTCAACTTGAAATATGGATGCAAAAGTGTTTGAAGGACTATACTACATGATCAGAACTGCCAACTAACTAACTAACTAACTAACTAACTAACTAACTAACTAACTAACTAACTAACTAACTAACTAACTAACTAACTAACTAACTAACTAACTAACTAATTTATTTATTTATTTATATCCCGCCTATCTAGTCAATAGACCACTCTAGGCGGCTCACAACAGGGGTACAACAATAACTAAAAACAAATTTACAAAGAAGAAAACTTTGAACCATGAAATTATACACTAAGAAAAAGAAAAAAGGAAAATCAGGATTAGCTAAGGGGGGGTGGGGGGGGAAGGCCTGCCAAAACATCATTGTCTTTAATTGCTTTTTAAAAGTACCCAGCGAGGGGGCCGCTCGAATGTCCGGGGGAAGGTTGTTCCAGAGGCGAGGAGCCACCGCCGAGAAGGCCCGACTTCTTGTCTTTTCCTTCCGGGCCTCCCTCGGCGTTAGGCTCCTCAACCTCACCTCCTGGCTCACGCGAGTGACACGGGTAGAACTTGGTGGTAGAAGGTGTTCCGCCAAATATCGAGGCCCTAAACCGTTTAGGGCTTTGTACGTGAGCATCAACACCTTGAAGTCGATGTGGAATCGGATGGGCAGCCAGTGCAATGCGGCCAGAGTGGGCGAGATATGTTGGAATTTTTTCACCCCACTAAGGAGTCTGGCCGCCGCATTCTGCACCACCTGAAGTTTCCGCAGCAGCCTCAAAGGTAGCCCCACGTAGAGCGCATTACAGTAGTCTAATCTTGAGATTACTAACTAACTAACTAACTAACTAACTAACTAACTAACTAACTAACTAACTAACTAACTAACTAACTAATTGAACATTGTGTGAAGAGCTCCTTCCTTCCAGAGTGTTGCACAGTTTAAAATTATGGACATATACTGTATGAAATAAAATTAAAATTAAAAATGAATTCAAATGTAAAGATAAATAGATTGTTTTTGATCAGAAGAAGGCTATTTCAATAGTGTCATCTCAGCCATTTGCTATATCTTCCTTCGTACACGTGGTATAAAAGGAAACATGATATGAGTATCATGATGAATTCAGAAGGAAACAGGTTAAGTGATAGGTTTGAAAAGCAGAAGCCAGAACAAAGGAAGGGTTGGTGTTAATTAACAGTAAAGTGAGGAGGTTGAGACGTCCATGCTGTTTACCTACCGAAAGGAATGGCCATAATTATGTTCATAAGTGTGTGAGGAACAATGATTAGATGGAAGAGATTGAGGTGGATAAGTGGTTAAGGAAGATGCGAATAAAACTAGAATTGCGCAAGACAGGAAAGAATGCAGAAGAACATTACACAGGAGTGCAACTGACAGTCATTAAAATCAAGATCTGAATCCTAATAATTCCTTATGTGGATACTGGGGATAAGATATAGTTACCACTACCATCTGAAGTCTCAGGTCATTGAAATGTTCTTACTCGGACGTATCTGGCCCAATTTGAGGTGCAGAAACAAAAAATTTAAAGCTTATACCTTTGTAAGCTTCCCTCTTCATATAACCACCTCCAGAACTACAGATTTTAATCTTGACCAACTAATGCCTTCATTGGTTCACTAAAAAGTTACAGATAGTATGAGCATTTGAATTCTTCAGAATACACATTTTCCTTCCTGAATGCACATGCACACACATCCACATGCTCCAAATTATGACTTAGCTGTAAAGGAGTTGGTGGAGGGAGGAATCCATGGGGAGTGGAGGAAGATGCTGCCATCCAGAAACCACCCCACCCCCACCCCCGTCTTGCCCAGCTTGTAAAGTGCAGAGGCTGTGCCATTGCTTTCTCATCATCTTCCCTTGTGCTTCTACCCTGCCCCCCCTCCTGGACTCTATGATAAACACACTTCAACACACACACACACAGAGAGAGAGAGAGAGAGAGAGAGATTTGGATGGGGGGCCTGGGAGGAGAGACACAAAGTTTTCCAAGCAGCCTGATAAGTTGAGTTGCAGGACAGCTCCTTTTCTGGATTTTAAGGGACACCTTGTGCATTTGCACAGACAAAGATTGGGGAGCAGAAATCCAAGCAGTGCCTGAGCCGTACTAGTCAGGGAAGCAAGTAGGCAAGCAGGCCACTGAAAAAGGAGGGCTGGCTCTCCCCACTCTGGACAAAGTGTGAGGTGGGACGTGATTCCTCTTCCACTCAAAGGGAAAACGGCCCGAGGAGTCTTGCTCAAAAATATACAGGGAATACTGGTTCTGCACTCCTGCTTTGCTCGAGCTGAAAAAGGGCACGTAAAGGCTGGTAAAGAGCTGACTGCTGCTCTCGGGCCGGACTGACACCCACCTGATTTCAATTACCCAAAGCCGGTTTATGCCCACTTGCGTAAGCAGCATGGATTTGAATGGGTAGTGCTGACTACTGTGCTATATTTGGTAGCTGCTCCGAGGTTTTCGTTTGCTGGCACCAGTGCTGTCTCCCTCTGGCTTCTTTTCTTCTTTCCCACCCTGCCCTTTTTGGTGAGGTTGCTACAAGCAGAAAGGTTCTTGCTGGGTGTAAGGCTCACTACTCCCACCTCCTTTTTATTTCTTTATTTTTCTGGCCAGGTTCCACAGCAAGTAAAGGAGGGTATCTGGGAGGGGGGGATGAGCAGTGCAGAAGGAGTTTGCACCAACCTACTGCCTTCTTTCTTAGCAGAGTTGTCCAAGCTGGAAGCACAACCAAGGGCTCTGCCATTTGTGCAAAAATCATTTGCATGTGCTCAACAGCTCTGGTTGAAATTAGTAGAAAATATCCTAATGTCTTGCAACTGAGGAGAAAAATTGAGTCCTTTTTCATTCCTGTACCTGAGAATGTTACAGGCAAAGATTTACATCCCTGGTCCTTACCCCTGCAAAGTGTTTCCATACTGCAGGATGGACACAGAGGAGCCCTGCTCCCACGTTGTCAGGATCCAGCACATCAGCTGTAATTTCAAGGAAGCATGTGCTTTAATGGGTCTCTGGCTAGGGAGAGAAAACCCAGGGAGAGCAGTGCTGGAAGTTGAGAAAACCTTATGTTTGTGTGTGAAGTGGCTTTGAAGCCTGGGCATCCGTCTCCACTCATTCCCAGCTGGCACAAGGACTCACTGGCTCAGCCCAAATGTGTTTGTAGGTGTGCTTTGCTTGCTTCTTATCCATTTGCTGGCCCCACACCTGTGACATCACAATGACTCTTCACTGTGACATCACAAGGGCCTGCCCCCTGGCTGCAGCCCTTGGCCCTGAAATCCCAGGGAATGGGATGCACTGGCAACCCAAAGTTCTAGTCTACTATTACCTTACAGTAGGAGTCATGAACCTCCACCCCACAGGAGGCCTCTATCTGGACAGGCAGCTTCCTTGCAGGGAAAAGCTCTCATATTTGAGCAGTGAATGCAAATAATTAGATTTTCTTCTCTTTCTTAGCACATCACAATGCAGTTTTTAAAATGCCTCAGTGGACATCTTTTAAAGATAACCATATTTTCCGTGTATAAGACACTCCCATGTATAAGACACCCCCCTTTTCTAACCCAAAATTAAGAAATCTAAGTGGGGCTTAGCGAGTGTAGGTGGAAAGGGATCAAAGCACTGCAGGATCGCTTTGATCCCTGCTTTCTCCCTTCATGCTAAGTCCTGCAGGGCTTAGCAAATGGAGAGGGAAAGGGATCAAAGTAATCCCGCAACTGCAGGATAATTTTGATCCCTTTCCCCCTTATACAGCCAAGGGATTGCTTTGATTCTTTCCCCCCTCTTTTTGTTAAGCCCCATGGGATTTAGCAAGCAGAGGGGAAAGCAGGGATCAAAGCAATCCTGCAGCGCTTTGATCCCTGCTTTCCTTTTGATAAGAATTAGCAAGTGGAGGGGAAAGCAAGGATCAAAGCCCTGAAGGAACAATTTGATCCCTGCTTTCCCCTCCACTTATTTTTTGTACTCTCCTCAGGGGGGGCATTTTGGGAAAGATTGCAGCTGGGCAGTGCTTCTCCCTGTGGTGCTGTGATGCCCTCTCCAAAAAACACATCCTTCCATCCTTGCAATTAGGCTATAAAGGAGCCTGCAATTGCATTAATAGATTTTTTTAAAATAAAAAGCCTTGTTTTTTGGGGGAAGGAGTGGTGTGTGAGAGGGGGCACACTACTCAGCAAGGGAAATGCAACTTCATTTGGTGTGAAGTTGCACTGGGGAATTCAAATTTCCCAGGGTCTCTTCTCATTAACAAACCCCACAGGCAGAGAGGAGGAAATTGATTGACGGTCTTGTTTTGAGCTTGTTAATGAAGCTCTCTTGTAACCCTGCAGGAGATATGGTTATAGGGGTACTAACAAGGGTTGTGTGGCAATATCTACTTCTCATTTCTTTCTTTCTTTCTTTCTTTCTTTCTTTCTTTCTTTCTTTCTTTCTTTCTTTCTTTCTTTCTTTCTTTCTTTCTTTCTTTCTTTCTTTCTTTCTTTCTTTCTTTCTTTCTTTCTTTCTTTCTTTCTTTCTTTCTTTCTTTCTTTCTTTCTTTCTTTCTTTCTTTCTTTCTTTGATTCGGTCCTCTTCTCATGCCAATCACCAGCATGTACTTTGCTGCATCGGTTCAAGCAATCACACTAGCTGGACAAATTGAGGCAAAAACCACAGATTGGGGAGAAAAGTCTGGTCTGATTCACATTTGCTTTTACATCATGTGGTCAATGGAAAAATGTGAATCAGCCCAGCCCAATCCCATAGCATTTCCTGCATTTTTTGTCCATGTGTTCTCACTCTGAGTGAGTGAATGGGATAAGAACAACAGCATGCTTTGGCAGAAATAATTCAGCCAATGGGCTCCCCCAAATTGTTCCCCACCCTTGCCTTACAACATACTTCCATCAAATCCTTTTGGACTAAAGAATAGAACATATTTTGTCCACATATTTCCAAGTGATGACATTTATAAGTACTTTTGCCAGTTCTGGGTAACTTGCTGAGGAGGAATACTTAAAAGTGTGAGGCACAATTGTTTACAACAGTAAGAAGAGAGCAGCAACAACAGTAGTAGCAACACTATTATCTTAACTGACAAAATACTGACCAAATCCTCTGCAATTTGGGGGTGTAACTTATGCACTTTTCTAGTGAAGATGGAAAAGTTAAAATTCTCTGATGCTCCTCTGCAAGTGGAGATGCCAGCTGATATTCATAGAAGCTTATCAAAGAAAAGAATTTTGTTTTAGAGACAGTCAACAAATCTCTGATAGATATGCTCCAATAGGCTTACATGGTGCACTACAACTGCTTCTCTGGATGATCAAAATAAAATTGTTACTGATCACATCAGCAGTTAATAACATAATGGCTCTGTACTGTCATTCAGGATTCCTAGTGTGGTGTAGTGGATAGAGAGACTAGAATTCTGGAGAACAGGGTTTGAATTCCCATTTGGCCATGGAAACTCATTGGGGTGTGTTTGTGGAACTAGAAAAATCACTGCTTGAGCATCTCATTTACCTTGAAAACCCCTATTAGGATCATTATAAGTTGGTTCTGACAATGATACGGAACAGACACACACTATCATTCAGGAGTTTTCAAACCCTCAGATATATCTTACAAGAAAATAGCATTTTCTTAGTTTTTTCTTCTTCTTCTTCTCATTACCATTTCAGATGCCACTTTCAATCATTGTGTTTCAGTTACAAGGTACAGAAGTTAATTGCTCTTTAAATGCTGCAATCTCCAGATTCCAGCAAGAGCCAAACAATGTGAAAGATGGGTAGGTGGGTGAGCGACATGCATCCTGCACACCCTGAGTTGCTTGATGCTCTTCCATTGTTGAGTCTAATGAAGGATACACTCAGTGACATCTGTAACAAGATAATCTTACCAATAATACTCAGGTTTGATATGAAGGACGCCAACTGATGGCTAATTCTTTCCTTTCGCAGCTTGTTCCAATTATTAATCACATGGCTTTATACCTAATTTGAATGGTAATTCTTGGCGCCTTGATAGGGTGGCGGTTCTCCCTATGTAAATATTTTGCAGAGGCAGGTAAGAAGTGATCTGTATGTCTTCTCCTTTGATATTTTAGATCTTAGTGTTCAAGGCTTGTTCACACAAGACTTACAGATTGCCCAAGAGAGAGGGCATGCATACTCTAGGGTTGGCTAAGCAAGACACTGAGGATTTTGAAATAAATGCAAGGCCTTTTGCTTTTGCATGAGTCCTTTCTTTCTCTGTCATTAAATCACACCAAAACAGAAATGTCATGTGTCTTATGCAGATTTCAACAGCCTTGATTCCCAGTAGCTGATCATGAGCAGGGAATAAGTTTAGCCTTTAGGCCAGTAGTGTCCCCTAGAAAACCTGTTGTTTTTTTTCCATTTTGCTATATTAACAAAAGACTGCATTCATTCCTATGGTCATCCTAAAATGCTGCAACCAGGAAATGTTGGAATTTTTGCAACCTCGCATGCTGTCTTTGGTTTGTCTTAGGTTTGGCTGGGAGAGACTTTTCTTGGCTGGTGTGACTGTCGATTTAGCCAGCACTAACCAATCATTTCTTCCCTGCCTTTGAATTCAAAGAGAGCCCTGTCTCTCTCCTCTGCCACTTTCACCCTGCCTTTTCTCTCTTGGGTCAGTCAGTCTATTGAGACTTGTTGCTCAAAACAATCATGTGTTTAGCATATCTGTACACTATAATTAAATGAAACATTATATTTCCTTCTACTATTAATGTCTCAAAGTGTGTTACTGAAACTGTAAGGTAAAGGTATAGCTTCCCCTTGACAAATTGTCCAGTCGTGTCCGACTCTAGGGCGCATTGCTCATCCCTGTTTCCAAGCCGTAGAGCCAGCGTTTGTCTGTAGACAGTTTCCATGGTCATGTGGCCACCGCCACTAGACACGGAACGCTGTTACTTTCCCACCGTGGTGGTACCTATTTATCTACTAGCATTTTTACATGCTTTCAAACTGCTAGGTTGGCAGGAGCTGGGACAAGCAATGGGAGCCCACTCTGCTGTGTGGATTCAAACTGCTGATCTTACGACCTTTGCAGCCCAAAGGCTTTGCAGTTTAACCTGCAGCGCCACCACGTCCGTATACTGAAACTGTAAGGTAAAGGTAAACGTTCCCCTTGATATTTAGTCCAGTCATGTCTGACTCTAGGGCGCGGTGCTCATCCCCATTTTCCAAGCCGTAGAGCTATCGTTTGTCTGAAGACAGTTTCCATGGTCACGTGGCGAGCGCGACTAGACTTGGAATGCCATTAACTTCCCACTGTATTTTGCAGTTTAACCCGCAGCACCACCATGTCCTTTACTGAAACTGTAGGGACCAGTTAATGAGAAAAAGAGGGTGGTCTACTCTGGCTATTCTATTCTGTGACTCTCTGGACTTCTTCTCCACAGTTAGAGAGGAATTTGACCAGAAATTCACAACTCTGCAAAAGGAAACACTGCTGCAAAACCTGCTCCCCACCTGACACCAAACAGTAGAAATTTCATTTATAAAGATCCTTGAGTAGGGTGCAATTTCCCCCTCTGAAGCAGAAGCAGAAATTCCTCCTTTTTAACTCCTCCTGACTGGTGAAGCATTTCTATTCTTTCCTTCCTTTCAATCTTTTCCAGAACACATTACTCATCCCAACTTGGCCCTCCTCCAGCAAGCTGCAAGCAAGAGATGATTTTTGTCTTCTGATGTGCAGCGGCTTCACATCTACTTTGGATCACTGAAAGCCATTTTTTCTGTGCATATCTTATTATTCTGAAGTATCTTTGATAAATTTCCCTTTTGAAAAATGGTAATGATGATGGGGGGGGGAGATGGTCTGTATATGGCTATATGTTCATCTATTACCTATGCGCTATGGGAGTTTTTAAATACGGCAGTAAAACAGTGCAGTTTGGTTCTGTTCAATAACCCTAGCAGCAAAAGTTACAAATGGATTATAGAAATGTTGCATTCCTCTTCGGTTTCAGTGACATTTCGGAAACTAAATATGCAGTTCCTTCCCCTGCAGATGTTTTCTCTTGGTCACAGCTGCTCGGAATCCCTGAAGACTAAATCCACATGCCTGGCTTGTGGTTTCCTAAGCTTCTTGAAATTACACTGATGTAGTAAATTGAGCTGGCTGGATAGCTCAGTGGTTTAGGGATCTGGCTGCGAAGCCAGAGGTTGGGAATTTAATTCTCCACTGTGCGTCTTGCCAGTAGAGTCAGCCTGTGTAGCTTTGGGCCAGCTGCACAGTCCCAGGATATCCCCAGAAGAAGGGGAGGGTAAACCACTGCTGAGTATTCTCTACCTGGAACCCCCTGAAAAGGGTCACCATTAGTCAGAATTCACTTGATGGCACAAGATTATTATTAGTAATTTTTCAACGTTCTCTTAATTGCATTTCCTGAAGAAGTGGACAAACCTGAGAGGCAAATGTAGCTTCCACTATTGCCCTGCTCTGACTACATCGGAGGTAGGGTTGCCAGATGTCAGGCGAAAGGAGGACATGTCCTCCTTTTTAGCCTAATGTCCTCCGTCAGGCAGGCAAAGATAAAAACCTTTAAAATGTCAGGCTTTTGTATATTTTATATTATAATTTTGGATGGGAGGGGGAGAAGTGGAAGGACCCCCTTCCCCCTGGCTTTCCCCACCCCCACCTGCCCGCCCACTCCGGTATTATGAAAAAAAAGCCTCCATTGAATTTATTTTTATTTTTTAACATGACTGTTTTTTTGGTCGGTTCACTAAGAGACATTTATTGGCAGCTATTGTAATAAAATTGTATCGATTGTGGGTTAAATCTGGAACGATTCAAATGAAACATTCAATATGTCATCCTTTGTTCTCCTTTTTGTCTTTCTATGTCTTCCTTTTAGTACCCGTGTACAGTATCTGGCAACCCTAATCGGAGGCCATCTGGCGTAAAGCTTCTCTTCGGGCTTAAGAAATGACAAAGCTCTGGAAAGGTTGCTCTTTTTCTCGCATATCCTAGCAAGCATGGCCACTGTTCATGAGGGCTGGAGCCCTCTGGGAATTGTAGTTAAAAAAACCAAAAACTTTCCCAAGCTCTGAGAAACTGTGCTGGCTTTCCTGTTTCATGTCAGACAACAACTTCATCTACCAAGGGCCTTTTCAGGCCCTTTTAAACTGTTCTTGCTTTGTAATAATATCAATACTATATTACTAATATTAAACTGCTATTAATAATATCACTGATATAGATTTCTATCTGACCTTTTAGGGTTAAAACTTTCAGAAAGTAAATCACAGTGTACCTTAAATTATGAAATAAATAATCAGATCATAAAAAAAACAGTAAGCAACGTCCAGTACATGCAATATTCATTTGCAATGTAGGCCCAGATAAATCATGCAAGGAATTATTTCCCCTATTCTTTGTCCTTTCATAATTCATTGCCTTTTTCTAAGCCTCCAGTTACTCAGCCTTGAAGACTGCACCTATAGCAAGAAATCCCACAATACGGGAAATAAAAAATATTAAAGAAATTAGTAAAAATTAATTAAAAATAAATAAATTGACTGCCCTTGCAGTAAAATGTCTCTCATTAATGGCTGGAAATGATGGCTAGATAGAGTTGGACATGAACTTTTAAAATGGTGGTTCGTGGTTAGCCATGAACTACAAGCCACAAATCACCACGAACCAACTGGAAAACTGAACCAGTTTGTGGTTCGGATTCAGTTTGTGACCAGTGGGGGGGGGGGGAGAGGGGGAGCTACCTGCTCCTGTCATGCTGCTGTACTGCTGCCACCAGCTGCACCTTCATAAATTCAACAGAAAGCCATTGGGATGTTTGGAAAATTAGAAGTTGAAAAACACAAAACTAACAGATTATAACCTATCTAGGCCCAGAGTCTTGAGTGCTTTTTCTTAAAATTCACTTCCGAATCTCTCGGTATTCACCCATATTAGTCGTGATGAATTAGAGATGGCAGAAGGTTTCCCCAACCCTCACTTTTCTTGTCAGGAGTCTTATCTTCAGCACCTACATGGCAGGCATGTACGGTACCTCTGCATTTATTGAATTTGATCAGTGCAGATGGTTGAGAATTTAGTTCGGCTTCTTTCTGATAAGAACTTTCCAAAATTCACATCCCCCCTCCCCTAAAGTTAGACGGGAAGAATTTGAGGTTGAACAGTTCTGAATATGGGAGAAAGCAAAACGCACAGATTCATCTTTCTTTAACTACAGTTCCAGACTATGAAGTGCCTGGTTAAGCTATCGTTTCGATTTAATGTGGAGCTCAGCGTTCATGTGCTTCAGCACTACACTCTATGTGGACAATGGACTTTAGCATAAGCAAAATGAAAAGTTTTGAAAATAAAGATATTGCAAACCAGAAGTCATATTTAGGTAATGTTGGAATGTTCAAAATATTTCTGTTTGAGAAATAAGAGTTTCTTTTGCAGCTCTTCAGTTTGTAAAAGATGCAGTTGAGCTTTCAGCTTTCCACCACTTTTGTGCTGTCTAATAGATCAATTTTATCTATTAACAATCTTGTTTGTGCTACTTTTTCTCTCTTCTTTTTTACCGCAATGGTAAGTGCTTTGCTCGTGGCCCAAATAGTTGTGATTGGGAGTTCATCTGTCCTATTTATTTTGAAAAATTCTTCCTGGTCTTTTTTGCACTTTTAAAGAACATCCTCTTGCAAAAGTAAGTTATCATTTAGTCTCCACCTTGTCCTCGCAGTTCCTCCCTCCCTCCATGCCATGTTTGATGCCTGTCTGAGAAAAAGATATAGTCTCTTTTGGATGGGTTAATTTTTCTCCGTCCATCGATCAACTGTGATACTCCCATATATTTAGGTAATGTTGATGAGGCGTCTTAAGAGTCCCATTGCACATTCAGTCCCCAAGCAGGGCAGAGCTGTACAGATATGAAATATCAAATGAGATACCAAAGTGTGAAGTCCAATTACAATGGTGTACGCCAGACATATCTGCCTCTGTCTGAGGTTATCTGCCTTGCTGTTCAGCTGTGAGAACATTGCTCTGAGACAGTTGAAAGCCACATACTTTAGCAGCTCTGGATCTTGCTTGTGTTGCTGCAGCAAGAAATCTGACATTTGACACAGACTGGGAAGTTCAGGAATGCAGAGAATGTGGTGACTTGACACAGGATTTATTATACTGCCCCTGCTGCTTTAGCAGCCCTTGTAATGCAACCTAAGACAGATCACTTGTATGTGGTGCAGGCCTTTTATAATGTGGAGCTAATTTATAAGACAACAACAAACACAACTAAGAGGAGGCTGCATAAACCTATTTTCACTGTGGCAGTAATAGACGCAAGAGTAGAGATTTTTCTCTTTTTTGTAGTCACTGTAAACATTATCCCCTCCCTCCTTTTTCTCAGAACCAACTTAGTGTTTGTATTTGCCGTGTTTGCTGACCTAGGAATGAGATGGAAACAAGCCAGACTTTAAGGGAAAAGGAGCCCATTGTGCCCTTAATTGGGATGCTATATTTGGGTCAAACGCTTAGCCAGAATTTTCATGTCATAGATGGAATTCATCTGCTAAAATTGAGTAATGTCTTGTAAATCCTCGGGCCATGAACTGGTTCATGAATGAAAAGGGATCCCCATCCCCACCCCTCCGCTCCTGGAGGCCATACGAATGCGGCAGTCTAGAAAAAGGGGCAAAGAAGCCAAGCAGATTCCCTGCAAAGACACAGATGCATTCAGATTTTTAAAAGATCCCTGTCCAATATGCCATATACTTTTCATATGTGCTCATGACATATGGAATGTGTGCTTTTTGTATTGATGTGTGATATTACTTTATGTGGATCCTCTTTTCTTATTTACCCTTTTCCAAGGGAAAAAAAACATTCTGGACTTCAGCTCCCAGGTATCCCCCAGCTAGCATTGAGATTCTGGGGTGGGTGGGGAGTAATCCTTAAAAAGGGACATTCCCAAGCTCTGCTCCAACAGATAGAGGCTTTTGCAGATGTACTATCTGAGATTTTCTTTGTTGGTGTTACTCGGGGCCAAAACAGGGATGTTCCTCACAGCTCATAATCAGTGGCCCAAATCCTATTGTTTAGCGTAGTAAATCACACTAGACTAGCCCCCCCCCCAGTCAATGGTGATTTGGTGAGTCAATGACTGTAAATTCCAGTGATTCAGTGGTAGCTATTCTACTTACAGCTTATTTTTGCATATCAAGTCACAGTTGAACTAGGCTCATTTGAACCAATGGGTCACCATCACCACCACTACCAGCACAGCAGGTATAAAGTACAGGTGCAAAGTACTCAAAAGTGATTTGCCATTCCCTTTTTCTGCAGGCACTCTGGAACTGTGCAGCTTGCCCAAGGCAACCCAGGCTGGCTGTTCTCCCTAGAAACCAAAATGGGGAAATTAAATGTATGTCCTTTGGCTCCAGCGCAGACCACCTTGAAATAATCCAATTTAAAGTGCTCTAGTGGAACAAACCAAATATTAATTCAATAATTCAGCATAGTGGCAAGACCCAAGCCCTAGATGACTTCTCTTAGAAGCTTTGTGTAGACATGTAGCAGCTTGTTCACAAGTAACATTAAAGCATTAAAAACCCTTTCCCCTTCTGCAATAGTTGCAGCAGAACCACCAGCAGCCTAGGTGACTAAGAATAATCAAACCCCTAATTAATCTCAATAAAAATTCAAACGAGAGAAAATACAATAGTCAGAAACAGCAGGTGAAACCCATTGGCCTGGCAAAACAAAAGCTTACCTAAACAAAATAAATACCTGTTGTGTAAAGAAATACTGTAAGAAAGGGTGCTACTGCTGCCCCTCAAGCAAATTGTTCCATAGTTTAGGTGTGGGCAAGGCAAACAAGATTTTTTTTAACAAACCTGCTGGGCCAAGCAATAATGCTTCAGGGCCATCTTCTGGGCATGTTCATTCAAAGAGGATTAGAACCATTACAGAGGGATGTTCCCAAATCTCACACCTGCAAGACATCCTACGAGGATTCCTTCTGCTGAATGCCAGTAAAAGGTGTAGCAGAAACAACTGGGGTATACCCTACTCAGTGGTCAACATGAAAGGCAGCCATACAAAGGAGGGACAGGATCTGTTCTTGTTTATGCCAAGTGCAGGATATGTAATAATGGGCTCAGGCTACAGGAAGCCAGATTTAGGCTAAAGATAAAGGAAGATAAAGGAAAAGTGTTACTGTTTGAGCAGTACAACAATGGAACCAATTACCTCCTGAGGTGGTGAGTGCTTCAATGCTGGAGGCATACAGGGGAAACTTGGACAACTCTCTGTCAGATCTGCTTTGACTTGGATCCCTGCACTGAGCAGAGGGTTGGACTTGATGGCCTTATGGGCCCCATTCCAACTCCATTATTCTATAATCCATCCACAAAACCAAGGCTATTTCTATCTTGAAAGTGTCCTGAATCCAGACTGAAAAGATGAGAATAATCAGCTCTTTCCAAGGAGGTCTGGAGCTGAAATGCCACCCTCCACTCCAGGACTTTACTCAAAAGAAAGTAAAAGTGGCAGGGAATGAGAGAGGGAGGAGAGGAAGAATTGGACATTAACCAGTAATATTTTCCAGATTGCTTAATTATGGAAGCACCAGCGGCTTCTGTCTTCCAAAACAGCAAGACGCTGAAGTGTTGATGTCTCATAGAAAAAAGGCCATAAATGTAGGGTCTGCTTGTTAGTAATACACCCCTGTTGGCCTTCCTGATGTTTTGGATATGAACATCCGTCAACCCCACCTGGCATGGCCAATGCAAGGCATCGCATGTGTTGATGTCCAAAAGGCCAAAGGTTTTCCTCCCCTGCTCCACACCATAAACAGTGACAGAGTCAGGGCATCATATGGAAGTAGTTTGAGATGTGGTAAGCGTAGCACATGGACTAGTTCTCATTTTCTTCCAGACATGCAGTATATGCTGCATATTTTGAAGTCTCTACCATTCATTGTCCTGCCATTAATTCTCTTCAGATGTAGCCATCAACTGTGTGCAAGGCTCAGAAAAATTGGCGGAAGATTTTCTCGGCCACCTCAGAGCTGCTCATCCATTTGTCGGCCCCTTGGAATGCTGTGTGTCCCATCTTGGCTTGCCTTGATGACTTCACATGGGAATGTGTCAAATGCTTCACCTCCATTGCCCTTCTGATTCCATGTTCTTGAGTAAGTGATGGAGATGTGGTGTTTCACATTCCCTCCTGGTCACAAAAGGGTTGCAGCTTTGCTGCCAAGAGAAAAACAACACAAATCATTCTTACAATCCCAAATATGTTTGGCTGCTGTAGCAGAAAAGTCCAGATTTAGGGTGGAGCATGAAGACACAGGAACAAGGATTGCCTAAAAACTGTTTGAGATGCAATACAGCTTGGGAGAGAGGGAAGGGGGGGAGAGATGCTGCTTCTCGCCTTATCTCTGGCAGATGTGCTGAGTTATTCTCAGAAATCTGGGACGTCTGGGGAGCTGACCCAGTGCTGCAATAGGGTCTCCTCCTGATTTCCAACAAGGCATGAGTGCATCTCGCCTAAAATTCATCATGCTGGATGATGTCATGTCATGATGAGACAGAAGATCATAAATTTCAGAAGAAAAAGTCCCCGTTGTGGTTCAAATGTCAGCAGTAAATCCAGAAAACAGTTCATTCCAAGCTTGTTTTCCCCCTCCCCTCCTCTCTCTCTCATTTTTTTTAAAAGACAAAAGCTGGTGAAAAGCAGATGGTTTTCATCTGGACCCTTAGCATACAAGATGACACGTCTCATCAGCGATCATTGTTCTTTTCATTTTAACATTCTCCCTCTCTGGATGTGCTGCACCCTCCTTTGTTCTCCTCTGTTGTCAAGATGGGAGAGCTAATTTGTGCTTTGGGTTCTGGTCATGACATGACTGCCTTCCAGCACCAAACACAGCCAAAGGCTAACCTTGTGTCTCATTTGATGCAGCTGATTGATAATTGATGCTTGGTTCAGTCCCAAGTCATTTTTCTGCCTGTGGCCGTAGACATAACTGTACCCTCTCTTGACCTGGGTATGAACACTTGGCCATCAAATCTTTCATCAGTGTAGGAAATGGGGCAGCATCCTTCAGCATACCTTAAGACAATAGGCTAACTTAGAGAATACAGAGAGGCTTGCTTGGAGCACACTTTCCCAGTATCTGTTGCCCGACACAACTGCTTCACTATGCCTAATGGTATGGCTGGCCCTGGCCATACCATTAACAAGAGATTTGGAGATTAATAAGAGATTTGGAGATGAAGATAAGGAAAAACCATCACCCAAGCTATATTTAAAAATGAGCAAATAAGCCAGCTGGCTGGATAGTTCAATAGTTTCAGTATCTGGCTGTGGAGTCAGAAGTCAGGAGTTTGATTCCCCACTCTACCTCCTGAAAGAAGAAGCAGCTTGTACGGCCTTGCACAGTCCCAAGATGTCCCCAGAAGAAGGGAATGGTAAACCCTTTCTGAATATTCTCTACCTGGAAACCCCGAAAAGGGTTGCCAAAAGTCAGAATTGACTTGATGGCACATTATTATTAAATAACGAGCCACGTCGATCTACAGTGCCATTTAACTCTGCATCCTTCACACTGCTAGTTTATCTCAGTGGGGCTTGCTTCTGAGCAAGCAAGCTCAAGACACCACTGCACATGTCCATAAGATTAAGGGAGGGAAAATTAGAAATGTACTGCCATTGTTCCAAGCCATTCAAATATCCATTATTTGTGTTCTTGCATATTCCTATTACATTTAAAAAAAAAAAAAACACACACACACTGTAATGAATGTAGTATAGGAATCAGCATTTTGTTGGTTTGTTAATCTAGGGTGAACATACAATCCCACTAGAGATTTCCAGGACCTATCATTTTCCCCAGATACATGGGCCACACTGTCTCTGTCATTCTTAGTCTCTGTGATGGTCTCTTGGAAGAAAACTTGAAAGCTGGAAGGAAACTTGAAAGGCCAGTCTCATGGCGATGCAGTAAATCTGCTGTTACAGCATTCTGGCTGGATCGCCAGGTCTAGCACCTGTAGCTAAAAAGCCTCTAAAGAAATTGTGTCCTTCAACTTTCCAGGGATCCTGCTTTCTTGCTCAGCAGCTCATACTACTACGAACCTTTTCCTAATATTTGCTTGTTTATTTAAAAAGATATACCCTTTTTCCAATCCAAAAACAGTCTTGGAAAGTGCCTTACAAAATACAAAAAGCTAGTAATTAAAACAAATTTCGAAACATCAGCTGAAACAGAATTAAGTTTCGGCAAAGGTAAGTTCTTGTGTATAAGGAAATGCAAAGCTGAAATACTTTTTTGTATATGAACACAAACATACACATGCACACACACACAGACACTGTGCATCTTGGATATGAAGCAGAACTTCTTACAGGGACTGGAGTGGGAAATAATGATATTCTGTTTAAATGCGTCAGAGGGATTCTTACAACAAAGACATCTCAAGCAGATGTTGTCTTGAAGAGACAGTGGTGAACACTGTCTTCAGAGTGAGCTGGCTTTTCTTTTCTGATTTTGCCTTGACTTCTTCCTTCCTACTGATAGCAACATAATTTGCAAGATTAATGTACATGTTCTATCATTGTGCCTTATCTTTGTTTCAGCTGTTTTGCTGTGGACCGGACACATTAAAAACCAGATACAGCCTATTAGCAGAGGTTGCCAGTTAATGAATGGATAGAGAGAAACTGGAAACATTATTCTCAAACAGAGGGATTTGGGTCTCTACTAATTGTTGTTGGATGGCAGTGCTGTTCATGATGATGTTGTTATTGTTGATGATGATGCTAATACGGGGGTTAGTCTTGTTTCTAAGCAAATGTTTTAATGTTTTATTTTCTCTTGCCACCCCAATCCTTGCCTTGTATTGAAACACAAGATTATTCTCCCCGCCCTCGCAGGGAATAGAGGCAAACCACCACATGAGATAAATTGGGATGTAACTTGATTCTAGACACTGTAGCCAAATTAGAAGTATTACCTAGTTGTCGGAGGAAGATGTCTTCATTTTACAGTTCTGCTTGGGTGATTATAAATGTATGTGTTTGGATAGCTTCTGTAGTCCAAGAAGAAGAAGCAACAGCAGCTGTGTGGTCCTTATATGTGTTCCAAAAGCCTGCACAGGATTGAAAGCTAGCTCTCTTTTTTTGATTTGGTGATGTTGTCTAATAAAGGTATCATCCATCCTTGGTTTCAGAATTTTTTTTAAATTATTCATTAACTTCAGGACAGTTAAATTTGAAAAGATATAGTATTTTCTGGGGGGAAAACCCCCACAGGTCAAAAAGACCCCATCCATATCAGCAGATCCTGCATTTTCAGTTTTGTGGTGTAATTGGTTTGGCCCTGGTAGTGTCATTCTGCTGATGGAACTTTTAAAGATGGTTCCCTCTGGAGCAGGTTTTCAAGTGAATCAGAGGGCTGGGTTGCAGAGGAGAAAGCCTGACATTAAATGTATGCCCGTATTAACTGCATAGTTAACACGGGCATACATAACGAGCCCCAGGTAGGTGGGGCTTGTCAGCCTTGGAAGGCAGCCCATCTAGGAGAAGGAAAACTCTGATTTCAAACCTCCACTGCCTTGTGTTTATATCCACTGATGGGAAAGCCTTCAGGAGTAAACCTCAAGGCAAAATCCGGAGCTGGAGTCCCGGAGGCAGCTCGTGTCGTTCTGCCAACTCCTGCGACATTGCTGGAACCAGTTGTATTGGCTCTTGCCTTTCCATTGGACCATTTCAGCAACGTGGAGAGGGGGGATTTGCTGCTTGGGTAACAGCCTATCCTCCATATTATTCTACCCAGGCTTTGTGCTCTGTAGAGGATACTCATACAGAGTGCGTTACCATGGCCTTTCGAGATTGAAGGATGCCTAAGAAGATTAATTGCAAAACTATCAATACTGAGGAATGCTTTTTAAAATCTCATTCCAACCAGTTTATAGCATTCAGTGAGCTTATTTAAGAACATAACCAAAGCCCTGCTGGAATAGACTGAATGGCTATCTATTTCCCAGAGGGGCCAACCCGTTCCCTACGGGAAGCTTACAATTTGGATAGGTGTGCAAAACTGCCATTTGGCACTCCAGAAATTGGCCTTCGAAGTGGAGGAAATAAACAATAAATTCAAAATGAACACCATGCTTTATGACCCTAAAATTGTCTGTAGGTTTAATAGTTTTGTGATGAAAGTGAGCTGTTCAATCAGGAAGGCAGCTTATTATAGCTTGTGTTAGAGGGATACCTGCTTCGCCAACTGAGGATTCAGCTGGTTGGTGTGGTGGCAACCAAGTGGTGAGCATCTTTTTCCTTTCTCAGCTTTCCTGGAGCTTCTCCTTTTCCTCACAAAAGAACACTTTATTTGACATGTACTTAGAAAGAGTGTTAGTTTCCAGATTTTTTTTTAAAAAGTCAACAATATATTAATTTCACAATATCACTCTGTCTCCTACACATGATGATGAATCTCCTGATTCATTGTCTTGTCCCAAGAAATGAAAATATGTACACTTCTCCCTTGAATTTGCATGGGTCCATGCCGCATGGTGTTGGTTATACATGGATTTTTTAAATTAAAAACTGTAAATATCTCAATAAATAAGTAAATAAATGAATACAGTATTCATTAAATAATTATACAGTAAATACTGTGCCCCTGGCCACGCAGAACCCCATGAATTGTACTGGAATTGTTGAAATGGTCTACTTGCCTCTGAACTCAACATCTCTAATTCAGCCTCTGGAATAGATCATGAGGTCATAAGGACCTTTAAGGCTCATTATGCATGGAAAGAATTGCCAGTGCTATGGAAGAGAATCCCAATAGAGAAAATTGTTTTCTCTCTCTTTCTCTGTGTGTATATGTGTGAATCAACTATTTATATATATATGTACTGTAGTCACGTTTTGGGGGGCATAAAAGTTATACACAGATTTTAAACTACAGTGGGGTTTCGAGTTACGAACGGCTCGACATACGAACGTTTCGACTTACGAACCGCTCTCATAGGAATATATGGACTCGACTTACGAACTTAGATTCAAGTTACGAACTCTTTTTTTCCTTTTTTTTAAAAGCTAAGTCATCTTAGGTTAAAAGGAAAAAAGAAAAAAATATCCCCCTCTAGTGGCAGAAGGCGGAATAGCAGCTTCCCATTAGTTTCTATGGACGAAAAGAGCAGATACGGATTAAATGGTTTTCAATGCATTCCTATGGGAAATGCAGATTCGACTTAAGAACTTTTCAACCTGAGAACTGCCTTCCAATACGGATTAAGTTCTTAAGTCGAGACCCCACTGTACTTGGAGTTTGATCATCCCTAGCCCCAGCATTGTGAAGGGAGAAGTGTAACTATATTGGCTAGATTTAAAAGAGAGAGAGAGAAGGAGGAAGAGAGGGACGGAAGAAATACTGTATGTCAAAGAACATTTTGAGATAGGCATACCTGATAGGACTAGCTGATGCTCCAGCCAAGGTAGCCACAAGGAAATAACGTAAAAAGAGGTGGTGGTGGATGAATAAAAATAACCTTTCTTTACAGAGAACACTGGACAATAAAGTTTGTTTAACGCCATTCAAATGTGTCATAATGTTTGCTTAAGTGAGAGCAGGGATGTTGGGAAAATGTTACAGCTGGGGAGAGGTTGAAGGCAACTAGGCATTGGAATGGAGTTACTGTACAGTAAGATTTAATAGCTGTCTCCCTTAGAAAAGAAACTAAGATAACCAAGATGGAGTTAAAGAAACAGTTGTTAGCTAAAAGAGCAAGGTTAGGGCAAGTCCCTTCCCCCTTCATTTTGGTTTGAAGTTCAGCTCTAGGTTAACAGCCCTGTGGATGTGGTTGCAACCATAATGGGTTCAAGAGTTAACTCTTTTCTAAACATGACTTAAATTTCATTTAGAGGAAGCTAACACCCTTAACTATAATATTTAAAAGAGAGGGTTGACTGAGCAAAGGATATGGATTGGTTCTTTTCACCAAGGGCCAAACTAGACATTTAGTAGGTACACACATGGGGTCTGGACATGTTAGTGAAACTGACCATAATGTTTCTAAAGTGATATCAAATATAATGCTTAATCTGGACAGAGTGGCAGAATATCTGCAAAGCAAATATATAACTGTGTTGAAGAGGTGTGGATATGTGTGTGTGTGTGAGAGAGAGAGGGAGGGGGGGAGGGAGGGAGAAGTATTTCAGTAATAAGGACTGAACCTGAACTTGGAACTTGGAAAGGTTTGATGACTATGGTTCCCAGTCTTTCCAAGACAGCATGACCACAACTCTTCCAAGCTCTGCGTCAGACCTTTTGCATCCTATAAGATGTGCTCTGCTATTGAGCTTTGGCCTCATAAAAGCCTAAACATGCAGCAGTGCCCTCGGTTGCACTCCACTGCAAGAATGAATATAAATCAAAATACAGAAGTGAAAAAGAGTCTCTGAAGAGATTAGGACTTCACCCGGCCCTATTTGAGTTTATTTATTGACTTAAGAGTCTGAACAACTAAATTAGCCGCAAAGTTATGCTTCACACCTTTAGATCTTCTGCGCTGTTGACAAGTGGCATCAGAAAGAGGAAGAAGGGAAAATCACATGAGATCCACTGTTGGGATTTTACTCCAGAATAAGTGCGGTACTGTAAACTGCAGCAGTGAATTGCTGCTAATTAACAAGGTTGCATACTTGGTTATGGGTCCAGGTAAGTGACTGGCACACAACCAGGTAAACAACTTGTGCACTTCCTAGTTAGGCCCTGGAAAAGAGATTTTTTACATCTTGTGGGGAGGGCATTTGAGAGAAATATAAACATAGGGAGACAAGAGACATGTACATGGCTACACATCATGACAGCAAGTCAACACACACAGGCACCAATAACACTGACATCAAAGAGCAACATGTAACAGCAGATGAGGACATCATGGATTTCCCTCCATGGATTCATACTGGCTTGGCTGGGTGAGCACTAAGAATAATTTTCATGTGTGCCTGGATATGCTAATAGACTAAATAATATATTTTATTTTCATAGATTTTTAATTTTAACAACTTTGATATGTTAAGATATGTATTTTCTTCTTCCTTTTGTTTTTCAATGTGCCTTTTTAGAATATAAGCTCCTGCATTTGTAGAATGTAACTAAACATTTTTTTCATATTCTTATTGTACTGTTTCTGCTTCTATATTTTGGATTGAATTCTGACAGGCATTTGGTTGAAACTTAATTTCAGTTTTCATATATTTTAAACATTTGTGCCTATGATTTTCCATAGTAGTAAGACTTGAATATTTGGGTTTTTATTTTTGGAACATAGAAGTAATGTACATAAAGTGTGTAGAGTTAGACAAGCTGATGTTGCCTGGAATTATTTCAGGTATGAAAGGATTTAATATCTTGATACTCCAATCATTCCAATCATATCTATATTCCTCTATGATTGAAATTGATTGTCTGATTGCATTCTGGATTTAACCCTTAACTGGAATAAATGCCAGTTGTGAGGAACACAGACTGATGACCCCCCCCCCGGAACTATAAAGTTCTGCAGGGCTCTTAGGGAGATGTTCAAGTGTCATACTCTCTGACCTGACAATGCAAGATCTCTTACTTAAAATTTCAACAGGATTCTGACCATTGTTTTAAGTTTCCTCTCAGGTGAGCATACAGGTGACATCTATTTATTCACAAATTTTATTTACAGATCTAGCTCTAGAAGTTCATGCGAGTTCAGCTTCTGGCTTTTTTCCTTGAGGAAACTGAGTTCGTTCCTCAATCTGATTTGCAGGATGTTTTCCCCTGAAACTAAAATAAACTGCTTTATGATGACCCAGTTAATGCAATATGCTATCTCCTCCTCCTCCTGTTGTTGTTGTTGTTGTTGTTGTTGTTGTTGTTGTTGTTGTTGTTTAGTTCTTAAGTCCTGTCCGACTCTTCATGACCCCATGGCCCAGAGCATGCCAGGCCCTCTTGTCTTCCACTGTCTCCCGGAGTTGGGTTCGATGACATTGTCCAGCGATGTATCTCCTGTAACCACTCTCAACCCTAATGCCTTCCAGATGTGTCTGGAGTACAACCACCATCACCTCTGACAACATGCTAGCTGGGGAAAATGAAACTGTAGTCCAACACATTTGAATGGCAGGGGTTGGAAACACCTTTGGATAATATATACAGTCTTTAGATGGAATGGCATGTGGGTTTGCTTGTTGCTGCCAATTCACAAAATGATAGATTCCTTCCCCCAAATCAATCTCTAATTCCTTCTCTTTCAGCATAGCTCTCCCTTCAACTCTGCTTTCCTGAACAGCTTTCTTGCAGCAGACTCCAGGCGTCTCAGTCCCTTGATAACATTAAAATCTGCACTCCATAAAGGCTGTTTCAGAGGCCAAATTGCCCCTAATTTATATGTTTCTCTTCACTTTGAAACACAAGACTCCTGATGATAACATCACAAGTGACAGAAGCGGGTTTCTGTTATTAATTACTGGGCGACATGATGGACAAGCCAAGCCACAGAGGGCAGCATGATCTTTGTCAGAGTTGTTTAGTGCTTTCCTATCCCTTCCAATACCGGCCAGGCACAAGGCTTGAATTTTTCCAGGGGTGGGGGAAGCATCCCTTTAAGCAGTGCCACCTGTTCAAATTTTCAAAGATTAGGAAAATGTAAGAGAAACAAAAGTTCAGGTATAACTGTATTTGTGTATCTGAGATATTTTCAGGAAAGTATGGCCCAAGTTTTCTCAAGGAACAAAGGTTCAAAGTTTGTATTTGATGTCATTAAATATTGAATTTATTTGTGTTTTTGTACATTTTTATGCCTTTATGATTGACCTCATAAAGGGACCACCTTCAATACTCAACGAGTATTTTTAAGCCCTTGTTCAGAACAAATTATGCAGAACTGAGGGATTATTCACCAAAATAATGAAAATGGTCTTCTAGGGTGCTCCAAATATCCTTTCCAGAGATTGTGTTGACCAGTATGCTTGCTTTAAACAAGCTTGAGCAAAGTGCCTCTGTGTGTGTGTGTGTGTGTGTGTGTGTGTGTGTGTGTGAGAGAGAGAGAGAGAGAGAGAGAGAGAGAGAGAGAGAGAGAGAGAGAGAGAACCAGGCTACCATGACTTATAACTCCTGACATTTGAATGAATGTACTTCTAAGAGGAGGTGAAAATCCTGTTTTGCACCCCATGGTGTGGGCAGCGCCCTTTTGACCTTTTAACAGCATTAGCAGGGCTGTCCTTTGGGCTTGACAAGTTCTGCTGCTGCTTTAGGAAGATGAACGACCTCAAAGTGAGAAGTTTGGGACGAAAAAGGGTTGAAGGAACAGAGCTGGCCAAGGCAAGGCAGGGGAAAAGGGGAGATGAATTCAGCTTACTTACTCATTCCTTTTCATGTAAAAGATACAGGACCACATGAATACATGGTCTCTATTTTAGCCACAAATGGGGCAGGCAGATATATTTATCTACCCCATTCCATCTGGCTCTGATCCTTATTGAAATGGACTTTAGATTTATTTTTGTAAACAGTTGCTAAGACAGAACATGGAAAAGTTGCTCTTTGGACTCCCAGAAAGTGCCTGGCTATCAGACTCTGGGAGTTGACATTCAAAAAGAAAGGTTTCTAAATTGGGGGACGGTGGTCAACTGTGAGTGATGGCTATTGCCTTCACAATCCGTTTGTGGGCTTCCTGGAGGCACCTGGCATTACAGGGTGACTCTTTAGCCTGGTCCAACAAGACTTGAATTGCTTAATATTGACTTCCATTTTCCATTGAATAAACCCAAAGGGATTTGCCCTTGTAGTCAGGAACATATGTCTATGTTTGCTGACCGAAAGCTGTATTTATTAGTATACAGTTGTGTTCAAAATTATTCAACCCCCACTGAAATTGAATGTTTTGGCCATTTTGACATTGATTTTGATCATTCAGTCATCTTGCTTACATTTACATGAAAGAGGCACTTGTAGGTCAGAGAAATATAACCTTAAGTTTATAATGAAATAACCACAAATGTCTTTTCTGTGCTCACATCATTATTAGTTTTTATTCAACCCCCAAGTGACATTCAATCTTAGTACTTAGTACAACATCCTTTTACAGTTATAACAGCTTTTAAACGTGAAGCATAGCTTGACACAAGTGTCTTGCAGCGATCTACGGGTATCTTCGCCCATTCTTCATGGGCAAAAGCCTCCAGTTCAGTCAAATTCTTAGGCTTGCACACTGCAACTGCTTTCTTTAAGTCCCACCAGAGGTTCTCAATCGGATTTAAGTCTGGTGACTGCGATGGCCACTCCAAAATGTTCCAGCCTTTCCTCTGCAACCATGCTCTAGTGGACTTGGAGGTATGCTTGGGATCATTGTCCTGTTGAAAGGTCCAACGTCTCCCAAGCCTCAGGTGTGTGACGGACTGCATCACATTTTCATCCAATATCTCCTGGTACTGAAGAGAATTCATGGTACCTTGTACACGCTGAAGCTTCCCTGTACCTGCAGAAGCAAAACAGCCCCAAAGCATTATTGACCCTCCGCCATGCTTCATAGTAGGCAAGGTGTTCTTTTCGTCATATGCCTTGTTCTTCCTCCTCCAAACATAGCGTTGATCCATGGGCCCAAACAGTTCTAATTTTGTTTCATCAATCCACAGAACACTATCCCACAACTTTTGTGGTTTGCCCACATGACTTTTGGCATACTGCAGTCGACTCTTCTTATTCTTGGGAGACAGCAAGGTGGTGCGCCTGGGGGTTCTGGCATGGAGACCTTCATTACGCAGTGTGCGCCTTATTGTCTGAGCTGAAACTTCTATACCCACATCTGACAAATCTTTTTTCAGTTCCTCAGCAGTCACACGGGGACTTTTCACCACTCTACGCTTTAGGTAGCGCACAGCAGTCGAAGTCAGCATCTTCTTTCTTCCACGACCAGGTAGCATTTCAACAGTGCCCTTTGCCTTGAATTTGCGAATGATGCTTCCTATGGTGTCTCTTGGTATGTTTAACTTCTTTGCAATCTTCTTATAGCCATTGCCCTTCCTGTGAAGACAAATCACCTCTTCTCTTGTCTTCCTGGACCATTCTCTTGACTTCACCATGTTTGTAACCACACCAGTAAATGTCTAGAAGGAGCTGAGTATCACAGTCCTTTTAAAGCTGCCTAATTGGTGCTTATTATGCTTGATTGGTGCTCGGTGACATCCACAGGTGTTTTCAATACCTGATCGAAAACACCTGAATGAACCTCTCTTCTTCAGAGTGGTAGTCTTTAAGGGGTTGAATAATTGTGGCAATGAAGAAACCACAAAAGAAACATTTACTACTGTATTACATAAACAGTTGATGTTATTTTAGTTGCATTTGGTTCTTTAAAATGTCCTTGTAGGATTTCATTCTGAATACAATTCCAAATGTACACTATAGTCCCTAAACCCCTTTACAGCATTGGGGGTTGAATAATTTTGAACACAACTGTATCAGAGCTGGCCTTGTATAAGTGATCTGCATTTACTCAGAACATTGCAGGGAACATTGTGTTGAACACATAAACTACCCACCATAGGCTTCCTGGATGATCATGTGGTTAGCCTTAAATTCTGACTTGATTTTTCTATATGCACAGGGCAAACACTGGCAGCCATGCGAACTCAGCATGTGTATTCCTGCCTGTAATAACTTACTGTAAATAAACAGATGGCAAAGGAATGGTCTTATCTACACAGAAACATGCCAGGTAAACGGAAATGATATGGATTCCTCGATGGAATGTGCCCGTTCATCTCCTAGCACAGATGTTTTGGATCAGAACTCTAGCCAAGATGACAGTGGCAGAGCACTTGTAAGGAAACAGGAGGTCATGTTTAAAGCAGCACCTCAGCAGGACGTTGTCTTTGGCTGCTGGTGTAAGAACTCAGCTGGTGGCCCATTTAAGACAGTGGGAATCCTGTATTAGCTTCAACCCTATGGAGAAGCAATGTGGGGATGAGAGAACTGTCTGGTATATTATCAACTGCGTCCATAAAAGTATTTGAACATGAAGGAGGCAAACAGGGATAATTTATATGTCCTCTGTTAATCTCTGAAACCAACTTCAATAGTCCACACTGTTTTCTTTAATTTATGGCCTTTTCATCACAGATTTTATGGTGCTGCAGGATATGCAACCTTAATTTTCAGCTTCTAGGCTTTAACAAATTGGATCCTTCGCTTGTTAAAGCTGCATTTAGTCTAATGTAAATGCCAGAAATATTTTGATGATAGGCTATACCCAAGATAGATAGTATCCTAGCAAATTAGATTAAAAAATATTCGATCTAATCCGGATTAACTGTACTCAAGATTTTGGGAACTGATCATCAAGTGTTCTTTCATCATGGGAAATACACAGAGGATGCTACCACCTGATTTCAGAAGACATGAACAAGTTATTCTAGGCCAGAGCTGGGCAAAGCATTGTCCCAGAAAGGTTGCTGGAGCACAGCTTTCATCAGAGAGTCAGTGCTAAATAAGGGCTGGGAATTGCAGTCTGACACCCTCTAAAGGGCCATGCTTTTCCTACTCCTGCTCTAAAAAATCATAAGAGTGATGGAGATGCAATGATATATGCAAGTGTGGCCTTCCTTTCCTCCTCATGGAATTATGATCACACAATGACTATGAAGCCCTCAATGAGGCTGTTCAGTCAAAGCTATGAAATGAAAGTCCCAGATATTTCAGAAAATTTAAACGCACTTAGGTTGCAGACTCAGATATACAGAGGTAGGTCTGTGACTCTCATTAACATTCAAACAAAGAGCTGAATTTTCCTAGGAACAAAGCACATGGAAGCTTTTGTGGTAGGCCAAGAGTGTTGCTCCAAATGAAGTAAGGCAAAGGATTCCCTTTGGTGAGGAGAACCCAAATGCTGTCGTTCAGAGCTTCTAGTGTGTTGCTAATCTAGCTTCAGGGAAGCCAAAACTTAAAAAAAAAAAATCAAACAAGATGTGCAAAACACAAACATGATATTTAATAAAGGAAATGGTTATCTCACCAATCGTGTGAGAGATGTGCAACTCAACCTGGCATCTTGAACACTGCACAACTGGCTATTCCTTGCTACCATTATCTTTTCATGTGTGTTCATATGGAAGGCCATATCTACTTTCAAGGCATTGTATGAATGTGTGTACGTGTGTGGCAGACTCCGAATCTCAATTCTGAGACCAAAACAATAGTTTTATAGATAGATATGGCTGCAGCTTAGAAGGCTGCCCTAAGGGGGTAGCTGCATGCACTGGAGAGAAATGTTTGCTGGTCATTAGGTCTGGCTTCCATGTGAACAGACTTATGATTGGCCTGGATATTTCTTTTCTTTTTCTTTTTAAATGCTCTATTGGAGAGAATGCATAGCAAGATAAGATGTAATGACAACTCAGCAGATGTTATTTTGTGGAGAGATCACGGCACAGTGGTTAAACTGCAGTACTGCAGCCAAAGACTCTGCTCATGATGTGAGTTCAATCCCAGGCTCAGGTCACTGGCTCAGGGTTGACTCAATCTTCCATCCTTCCGAAGTCGGTAAATTGAGTACCCAGTTCTTGGTGGTGTGTGTGTGTGTGTGTGTGTGTGTGTGTGTGTGTGTGTGTGTGTGTGTGTGTGTGTGTGTGTGTGTGTGTGTGTGTGTGTGTGTGTGTGTGTGTGTGTGTGTGTGTGAGAGAGAGAGAGAGAGAGAGAGAGAGAGAGAGAGAGAGAGAGGCAATGTGCAGCCTGCATAATTAAAATTATAAAGTGCCCAGAGACTGCTTTCAATGTTGTGGGTTGATATATAAACAGCACACTTTGCCTTGTGTTGCTTTGCTTTCGTATTCACCTTCCCAAGCCAAATGTTTATTAGAAAGTGTGCACTTAGGGGAGGTGGTTATCTGTTGAGATGAAGTCTTTGTAATTAAGTGTCATGAGAATATAAAGCTTTTTCTTTAAAAAAAGAGACCCATAAATTTTATTTTTGAATGAGCCCAGGAAATAAATGCCACCTCTAATGTGTTTACTTTAGCAGGAAGCAGATGAAAAGTGCTGGCGATCTGTTTCAAGTCCATCCAGAACTGTGGGCTCTGCAAAGGTTATGTCTCCTTTACTATCATAATTTATAGCCCTCTTGACAATCTTTGTTCCTCAGAATGATCTGTAGGAATTTCCGTGATTCCTACTCTCCTGAAGACATTTGAGACTCTCTGTAAGGAGAAAAAGAGATTAAGGGTTTACAAATCCTTCTGTATATTATGAAGCTTAATTTGTCTAATCTCCAAGCAATCACCACTCACTTCTCCTGGGCTGAGTTTATACAGACAATAGCTTATTTCCGCCATCATTGACACTGAACTGCGGAGTAAAAGTTTAAGGGAGGAAGAGATCAATTGAAAGCAGGAAGGTTGTTAAATGACGGTCAGATCCGATTCCTGGAATGCAGCCCAGACCAAAAGTGGGCACAATGCTTACTGCTTTTGTTCTGAAATGCCTTCTTGGTGCATTTTCAGAAGATGCTGATGTCAGGGGAAAAAAACCCAAACAGAATGAAAGAGAAAACTGCTGCTGAGCTGGGTGTTAATTTTTTTTAAAAAAAACACACCTATTTTTAACTAGGGATAAGGTAAGGAATACAGAAGGTAGAGGGGAATATGGGGGGGAAGGGGGAGGAGAACACAAAATATACTATCATCCAATCTGTTCATGTTGTGATATCAAGTTGACTTTCCGCCTTTCTACAATTTGATTGCCCCCCAGGTTTCAATTTACAGTTACATCTTAGTTTAAATCTATGTTATTCAAGCACTATCTGGTGACTCAAGCCATTTATATAATAAATCCCATTGTTCAGTTGCCTTTTGTATTGTAGCGAGTTAATGTTTTGAAACCTTTCCGTTTCTTTCTTTCTTCCTTTCTTTTCTTTCTTCCTTTCTGTTAATCTGAACATTTAGGCAAGTGTTAAAGATCTTTGATTCACTCCCTTGTATTTTAAACCATTAGGGGAGTATCTATCTATCTATCTATCTATCTATCTATCTATCTATCTATCTATCTATCTATCTATCTATCTATCTATCTATCTATCTATCTGTCTGTCTGTCTGTCTGTCTGTCTGTCTGTCTGTCTGTCTGTCTGTCTGTCTGTCTGTCTGTCTGTCTGTCTGTCTGTCTGTCTGTTGAATTTGTATACCACTGCAAGCATTAGTCAAAGTGGTTTACAACATCATAGTGGAACATACCCCCAACCATCCAACAAACTGAAAAACATCCATCTGTTAAGATCAGCAACATCATAAAGGAGACAGCATTAAAATGTAATTTGTGGCTGAAATCCTGTTGTTTAGTGTTGTAATCTGCACCAGAATAGGCCTATTGAATCAATGGGGATTTGGTGAGTCATCTCCTCTGTAAACTTTGTCAATTCAAATGGGGCTACTCTAGTTGAGACATATGATGCTAAATTAAATCACAACTAGGGTTGGTGTATTTGAATCAATGGAATTTATGGAGGCTCACTGATTCAGTGGGCATATTCTAGTGTGATTTAATGCACTAAGAACCATTATTTTAGCCAGTAAATTGTCTTTTTGCTTTACAACCAGTTCTAATGTGGTTATTTCTTCTGCTCAGTAGTCACAAGCTGAGCATAGGCTGCTTCATTCTGTCAGCAAACACCAAATAATCCTAACACAAACATGTAGGCATCCTTCAGTCTCAAGAGACTATTGTAACGTGCTCTGAATAGAGGTCTTGGAACAGCGTCTAGTGTGGCTGAGAAGGCCAATTCGAGAGTGACAATCTCTTCCATACTGAGGACAAATACAATCTGTCCCCTGTCCAGCTCCCTGATTTTGCTGCTTTGGGGACTGCCTCTTTGCCTTGGCCTGCTGGACAAGTGTCTCTTCAAAGTTGGAGAGGCCGTGATGCACCGCCTGTCTCCAGGATGAATGCTCAGATGTCAAGATTTCCCATCTGTTGAGGACCATTCCTAAGGCCTTCAGATCCCGCTTGCAGATATCCTTGTGTTGCAGCTGTGGTCTCCCTCTGGGGTGATTTCCCTGCACTAATTCTCCATACAGGAGATCTTTTGGAATCCAACCATCAGCTATTCTCATGACATGCTTGAGCCAACGTAGACGTCACTGTTTCAGTAATGTATACATGCTAACAATTCCAGCTTATTCCAGGAGTACAATATTTGGAACTATGTCTAGCAGGTGATGCCAGAAATGCATCAGAGACAACACATATGGAAAGTGTTTAACTTCCTCTCCTGCTGTGCACAAGTGTACTCAGGACACAAACTCTATAGACCTGGATCTTGGTATATGCCGTTAGCTTTTTGTTAAGCCATACTCTCTTTGTGAGTCTAGAGAACATGGTAGCTGCTTTGCCAATGCGTTTATCCAACTCAACATCTAGAGAGAAAGTATCAGAGATCGTTGAGCCAAGGTACACGAAATCACGTACAGCCTCCAATTCTTGTGTAGAGATTGTGCTACCAGCCAAACCTGAGTCCTAAGATTCTCTGGCAAAGAATCAGGCACAGACGCAACAGCTGAACCAAAGACCCAATTTTATTTGAATCATTTGTTTAGTTGTGTCCGACTCTTCGTGACCCCATGGATCAGAGCATGCCAGGCCTTCCTATCTTCCACTGCCTCCTGGAGTTGTGTCAAATTCATTCTGGTAGCTCCGATGACACTGTCCAACCATCTCATCCTCTCTCGTCCCCTTCTCCTCTTGCGTTCACACTTTCCAAACTTCAAGGTCTATTTGAATAGCAGCAAAGAAAAGGTCAGCTGCGACTTCTTTGCCTTTCAAAGAAGACTTCGAAAATATAATGTACAGTACATGTATTTTATAATGATACAAAGATAGTCATAAAGTACTACATTTCTATTGGTCATTTGTACCCAAAGTTTGGATCCTGCCTTTCACTGGGTAGTGATGCCAACTATACTGATCTATTGGTTCCCTATAGATATGCATATTGTGTGCCCCATGTGCCCTTGCCCTATGCCTTTGTTGTTGTTGTTTAGTCGTTAAGTCGTGTCCGACTCTTCGTGACTCCATGGATCAGAGCACACCAGGCCCTCCTGTCTTCCACTGTCTCCCGGAGTTGGGTCGAATTCATGTTGGTAGTTTCGATGACACTGTCCAACCATCTCATCCGCTATGCCTAGGATGTGCCTAAATGTCTGGAGGAAAGAGTATCAATTTCTCTTATTTTTTGGTATGTTTATGTGTAGCCTTCCTGGGCCCTGATATATGGCCACTCTTTGGCTCCCTGGTGTGAGTGTTTT
The DNA here is from genome assembly GCF_051106095.1 of Pogona vitticeps. NCBI lineage: Eukaryota > Metazoa > Chordata > Lepidosauria > Squamata > Agamidae > Pogona > Pogona vitticeps. The sequence goes on along the minus strand of NC_135784.1, from coordinate 129,336,284 downwards.
GGCTTGTCATCCCTAGTTTCCTCCTGCCTGCATTCCAGTACCAGGCCATCTGCCAGATGAAAAAGAGGATGGGCAAAATGGAAGTGTTACAATGAAATTCTATATTATCTGTGAATGTTTCTTTAGTTGCCTGAACTGTGTGTGAATGTCCTGGGCCTAGTTTCTCTGAGGCCTGTGTTTTCTCTACAAACTAAAATCTAGTTTGATTCCACTCCAGTATCAATAGTAATAGAGGGAGGTGAGTCCATAGCCTGGCCCATGACTTGTTTTCTTCAGCGTCATTGTTAATCCAAAATCATGGTAGGCCTTGCTAAAACGATTCATAATTCGTTGGAGGTCTTCAGCAGAATGGGCAACAACAGCTGCATCATCGGTGAAGAGGAAGTCCCACATGCATTTCAGCTGGACTTTGGCCTTTGCTCTCATCTGATCTAGCTTTCCATCTGATCTAGTCCAGAGATAGATGCCTTCTGTTGCAGTTCCAAAAGCGTGCTTCAGTAGGACATCAAAAAAGATCCCAAACAGAATCAGCATGAGGACACAGCCCTGTTTCATTCCGCTTTGAGCCATCAAAAATTACAGTGGCCTTCATTTCCTCATGAAAGGACCTGATGATGTTAAGGAGCTGAGGTGGACATCCAGTCTTGGGAAGTATTTTAAAAAGGCCGTCCCTGTTAACCAAATGAAAGGCCTTTGTAAGATTTATGAAGGCCACAAAGAGTTGCTGTTATAGTTCCTTACATTTCTTCTGCAACTGTCTGAAGGAAAATACCATGTCGGTGGTGGATCTATTAGCTCAAAATCCACACGGTGATTCTGGATAGTCCCTGTCTGCAAACATGTGGAGCCTCTTCAGCACGACACGGGCAAGCAGCTTCCCTACAATACCGAGAAGAGAGATGCCATGGTTGTTATTGCAGTCACCTCTGTTCTTGTACAATGTGATGATGTTTGCATCCTTCATGTCCTGTAGCACTCCACCTTCTCTCCAGCAAAGACAAACAATTTCATACAGCTCAGTGGTGATGATCTCTTACACAAATAGTGTTAAATATAAGGCACACAGAACATATGTTTTCAAAGTAAATACTTTTCTTCTTTAGTAACTTACCAGGCATTCATTCATGAAAAGAATATTTAAAAGCTTGTCCACCATTTTAATTGTCTTTTTCTGTCAAACAGTGTTGAATGTTGAGTGGTTTCTGGGGCACACTCTCAATTAATCCACACATCTCCTATTTAACAAGGTTTTCATCTACTGTATTCGCCATCTGTGGCGATCCCCCTTGTTGCCCCTTTATTTCCTTTGGGCTCCACAAAGGTAAACATGCCTTTTACCTTCTTTTCACTGCCACCTGGTATTTCTCCTAATACCACTACAATTCCCACACACAGGAGCTGCTCAAAAGAAGCATTCCTGCTTCTTTTATTAATGAACAAAATCATAAGGAGAATCAAATATATAACTGTTTCAGGTGTGCATATATTAGATTATGTAATCAGTCACTGGTGTTTCTCATGTTGGGCTTATGTGTTTATTCCTGCTTGTCCACTACAGTTGTGTTCAAAATTATTCAACCCCCAATGCTGTAAAGGGGTTTAGGGACTATAGTGTACATTTGGAATTGTATTCAGAATGAAATCCTACAAGGACGTTTTAAAGAACCAAATGCAACTAAAATAACATCAATTGTTTATGTAATACAGTAGTAAATGTTTCTTTTGTGGTTTCTTCATTGCCACAATTATTCAACCCCTTAAAGACTACCACTCTGAAGAAGAGAGGTTCATTCAGGTGTTTTCGATCAGGTATTGAAAACACCTGTGGATGTCACCGAGCACCAATCAAGCATAATAAGCACCAATTAGGCAGCTTTAAAAGGACTGTGATACTCAGCTCCTTCTAGACATTTACTGGTGTGGTTACAAACATGGTGAAGTCAAGAGAATGGTCCAGGAAGACAAGAGAAGAGGTGATTTGTCTTCACAGGAAGGGCAATGGCTATAAGAAGATTGCAAAGAAGCTAAACATACCAAGAGACACCATAGGAAGCATCATTCACAAATTCAAGGCAAAGGGCACTGTTGAAATGCTACCTGGTCGTGGAAGAAAGAAGATGCTGACTTCGACTGCTGTGCGCTACCTAAAGCGTAGAGTGGTGAAAAGTCCCCGTGTGGCTGCTGAGGAACTGAAAAAAGATTTGTCAGATGTGGGTATAGAAGTTTCAGCTCAGACAATAAGGCGCACACTGCGTAATGAAGGTCTCCATGCCAGAACCCCCAGGCGCACCCCCTTGCTGTCTCCCAAGAATAAGAAGAGTCAACTGCAGTATGCCAAAAGTCATGTGGGCAAACCACAAAAGTTGTGGGATAGTGTTCTGTGGACTGATGAAACAAAATTAGAACTGTTTGGGCCCATGGATCAACGCTATGTTTGGAGGAGGAAGAACAAGGCATATGACGAAAAGAACACCTTGCCTACTGTGAAGTATGGCGGAGGGTCAATGATGCTTTGGGGCTGTTTTGCTTCTGCAGGTACAGGGAAGCTTCAATGTGTACAAGGTACCATGAATTCTCTTCAGTACCAGGAGATATTGGATGAAAATGTGATGCAGTCCGTCACACACCTGAGGCTTGGGAGACGTTGGACCTTTCAACAGGACAATGATCCCAAGCATACCTCCAAGTCCACTAGAGCATGGTTGCAGAGGAAAGGCTGGAACATTTTGGAGTGGCCATCGCAGTCACCAGACTTAAATCCGATTGAGAACCTCTGGTGAGACTTAAAGAAAGCAGTTGCAGTGCGCAAGCCTAAGAATTTGACTGAACTGGAGGCTTTTGCCCATGAAGAATGGGCGAAGATACCCATAGATCGCTGCAAGACACTTGTGTCAAGCTATGCTTCACGTTTAAAAGCTGTTATAACTGTAAAAGGATGTTGTACTAAGTACTAAGATTGAATGTCACTTGGGGGTTGAATAAAAACTAATAATGATGTGAGCACAGAAAAGACATTTGTGGTTATTTCATTATAAACTTAAGGTTATATTTCTCTGACCTACAAGTGCCTCTTTCATGTAAATGTAAGCAAGATGACTGAATGATCAAAATCAATGTCAAAATGGCCAAAACATTCAATTTCAGTGGGGGTTGAATAATTTTGAACACAACTGTATGTTTTACTCTTTCAATTTCCTTTCTTTACCCCTTTTTAGCTATTCCTAAACCCTAGCACCCTCTCCACATTTTCTTGTCCCTACATCTCTCTATCCCTATCTGATTCCAACTGTCTTCTCACTGTCTCTTCCAACCTCTCAACTGTCATTCTGACTCCGCCCCTCCTGTGCTATCTTCTGATTGACATGCAGGAATGACGTCATCTTTTGGGTTCCGCTACACCATCTTTAGCTAACCATCCTATTATGAAATTTGTAGTCCACCTGGGAAAAAAAAGCCAGATATGGGAAGACACTTGCAAAGTGGAAAAAATCAGAATTTTTAAAAGAGCCCTAAGAAATGTGCCAATAGGGGGTCAATTACGAAAACCTAGATACCATTCCCTATGAATAACATTGTTCAGTTAGAAACTACTGATTTAAGCAACGAATTAATCATGAATGAATAATCCTGATCCAATTAATTCAATATTTTCAGACATTGAGAGCAGTGAATTAATCTCTCCCCATTTCTAATGTTCAATGCCAGTGAAGTAATTGTTAGACCTAATGTTGCAACCATGATGCATTTCAGTAAGCAAAGGCCAAATGTACTGTGAATTTGGAAACATGCATTTTGATAAGGCTGAAACATATATCTTGCCAATATGAAAGGGCTGAGAGTGCAAAGTATTAAAACAACTAAATGCATTTGGCTAAAAACAAGGGGGTTACTGAACGTTCCTACGTTTCCAGTTTCAGTGGGTGGAGAGCAGGTAACTATTATTATTTCCAGACAGACAGAGAGAGAGAGAGCATTCCCTCAAAGGAAAGGAAAAAGACAGAGAGAAAGAATGGAAAGAATAGAGATAGGATGGGAGGTTTCCTCCACCTTTCTTCTTTCAATGAAAACAACTATTGATTGTTTTTCTTGTATCAAACTGTTTACTGTGCTGGTGGATGGCAAAAGAGAAAGCTAAGGGAAAAAAAAGAGAGAGGATGTGGTTCAGGTGATGGTGGTGTGCAGAAAGACCCCCCTCCCTCAATCCCCCTTTTAAGAAGGAGTCCACAAGGACTGTGCTCATGGGCCTTTCAGAGTCTCCCTCCCTTCCCTGCGGTTTTGGAAGCTGCTCTGCTCACTTGTGAGTCTGAGGGGGAAGAAAAGAAAAAGGGGAAGAAAAAAAAAACAGGCTGCTGCTACTGCCGTACCTGGAAGTCCTTCAGCCCTGTCTATACCTGAGGGCCTCCTCAAAACTCTGCTATGGCTCAGCCTTGTCGTTTGTCTTTTCCCAGTCACTGGAACAGGTTTTTCCTGAAGAGCCAGAAATGTATGAGTAATGATGTGTACTCAGACCAAGATTGGGTCAGGATGTCTTCAAAAGGGCACAGGGTGGGTTGGGCATCTCTCTGTGTGCCCTTGCTTGGGCACAGACTGGGTCAGAGGCAGCACACATCCCTAAGGAAGCCTTAGTTTTCCATTTTTTCGGAAGTCAATGAAAACATATTTTAACCTACTTAAAAACACCGCAGTACTACTGGCCATCTGTTAATGGTACAAAATGGAGTCTCTTCCCATCCAGGTCCTTGCTACCTCAGCCATCAAAATGAGAGTACGAAGCAGCAGGACAAGGCAAAGCATGAGCCAGCACTTGAACCATGTGATATTTCTGTCCCACCCGTTAGTAAAACCCAATCCCTGAAACTATAAAAGTAATCAAAAGTTAGTTACAGTGCAAAAATGAGTGAAATTATCAATCGCTTAAAATGCATCATAATGTAATATGTTTGATTCTGGGAAAAAAAACTACAAGTAGCTGCCCACTTGAACTAGTTACCTCCAAACTCTGGGAGTATCATATGGTGCATGTCCTGGTTTGTACTGCCTTGTGCTATGCTGTGGGTGATGAGACAACAAGGAGATAAACAAGGGAAAGTGTGTTTTCCACCATTGGTCAGCAGTTTGTAGTGATCAGATGTTTTAGAGTTACTAACGTTATTTTAGTTGCTTTTCAGAAATAGGATCGCAAAGAGTTGCGTTTTCTTTTATAAAGTGCAAACTTACAACAAATTAATTGTTAAAATTGTAAACTTACGATTTATATTCTATATTGCTTTGTTTTATCTATGTAAAACTGTGTATATTTTAAATTGTTTTTATCGTGTATGTTGTGAGCCGCCCAGAGTAGACTATGTCTAGATGGGCGGCATATAAATGCAACAAACGAACAAACAGCTAGCTATTTTAGGGGTCCCCCGGAACCATAACTCTTAACTAATTACTTCAAAAAGTAACTTGAGATTTGTTTAACATTATGTGTGTCCATACTGCAGCTGTTCCACCCCAGTTGGATTCTTTTCCTTCTAAATTGTGCAGTAGCAGTGGAAAGGCCTCTGTGTGAACTTTTCAGCCTAAACATGAAAAATAGAAGACCAGTGTTTGATGAGACATTTTTTTCATCTCCCACCAGACCTGTCAATCAGACTCTGAAAACATCAGGAATGAAGGTAAACTGTTTAACTTGTAAGATGATTATACAGCATATAAACTGCTTGGTGGGTGAGTATTTTTCATTCCCTTAACATCAGCACATGTCTTCCACGACTCCATGGAAACCAGTAGTGACCACTGTCTGTCCCCATGGAAACTCCTCCTATGATGTCACTTTTCCCATTAATGCACAGAAATCATGGACGGTTGGTGCAGTGGTCAGCATCTGCAATGAGGAGAAGCCTCTAAGCCTTGGCCTCCTGGTGTCAGAAGTAAATTAAAACTGAGTAAAGAATGAGGATTAGATTGCAGCCTTCGCAGCCTGGGACTGCATACTGAATCAATGGGGGCTCTCAAAACCTCCAGGGCTGCTTTGTGGCAACTCCTAAATCTGTCAGATAGCTCCCTGGTAAGCAAATAAAAGGCAAGGCTCTAGAAGGAAAATAATTGCTCTGAACCCCAAGTCAAATTAGACCACAGAAATGTTGGCTGTCCTGTCAGCAGAGGAGCAAAGCCTGAGAAAAACCAATTAAAAAAAAGCAAACAGAAGGAACTCTGACCTGGGTAAGAAAACAAAATAGATGGTAGAAGGCTAAGTTGACCTCCCTTAGTTTAAGACATCAGTGTAGGGAAACCAAACTAGTTCTGTCACCTTTTGACAAGCATCCCTGTCTGACATTTTTCTATGCTACGATGGCAGATGCACCCTTTTGGAAGTTAACACAGGAGGGCTGGAAAAACATTGTAAGCAAACAAGATAAATGAGGAGAATTCAATACTTTGAAGGAACAAGAAAAAAGGCCATGTGGTCCCCAAAGATTTTGAGTAGCTTGTAGGAGCCGCCTAGAGGGGTTGCAATGACCAGATAGGTAGGGTATAAACAAACAAACAAATAAATAAATAAACAAACAATAAATGAATGAATGAATGAATGAATGAAATATCTTAAACAGCAGGACTTTTTAGCTGTACTTTGGCAAAGCATATGTTTCAGCCCCCAAAATTTTAGGGGATACTTAAAAGTACACTCATCTGTACAAGTGTCTTATACAAAGTTTACTTTACGCCAGCACATGGCCTTCCAGATGATGTTGAGCTGCAACCCCCATCAGCTCTAACCAGCACAATTGATAGTGGTGGATGATAGGAGTTACAGATCAACGACATCAATGTGCCCCCATCCCCTGCTTTCAGGGATATGGCAGTCCCTCAGGATATCGCAGGTCTAAGTTTTATGTTACTCACGAATGTGTGGCATCAAATCTCATAAGGACATTTCTGTTCAAATGAATGACTTCAGGAGAGGATGATTTGAAAGGAAAGAGAGGGCTTAATCATAGGTGTCACTTCTCTATGACAAATTGCTCCAAGATTATCTTGCCCACAAGACTACATGGAAGACTGGTACCATTGTACCCATTGCATTCTGACTCTTGCTGATTGAAATGCTAAGTGGTTTCTTTTCCTTCCTAGTGAAAATGAGAAGATGAATGAGGGTATGAAAAGGGGGAGCTGACATTACCCAAGCACGTGGCTTTATTAATGATTTACTCTCCCTATGTCAGGTGTGCTGATAATGAACACTTCATCCAAGGGGAAAGTGAGGTTGCCCTTTCTTGGTTTAGGATGGATAAGTATAGTGGCCATTTAGCACATCACCCAAAATGAGGACAAGAAAATGTGTAACTTTCAATCCGTTCCTAATTGGCAATTTTTTAAAAAAAACTGTGCTGGAATTCTTGGAGGGAGTGCATACACACCCAACCAGTGCATGACCCCCTCAAGAATAGCGGTGGAGAATCTTCATTTGCTAACTAGCAATGTACTAGGTGGCTAGATAGCTCAATGGTGTAGGTATCTGGCTGTGGAGACAGAGGTTGAGAATTCTGTTTGCCACTGTGTCCCCTGCGAGAAGAGCCAGTCCGTGTGACCTTGGGCAAGCTGCAGTCCCAGGATGCCCCCAGAAGAAGGGAATGGTAAACCACTTCTGAGCATTCTTTACCCAGACAACCCTAGAAAGGCTTGCCATAATCAGAATTGACTTGATGGCACACCATTATTGATTAGGGATGGACTGAAAGTTAGAATTTTCTTATGCTAAGCACAGGATTTCTGCCTACGTGTACGGATCCCCAATCAAAAAAGGCTATTATAATTTAACATAACTACAGTTAATCTCTCCTGAGTGGGGAAGATGGCGACCAGTTGCCATGCATGCCTGCTGATTCTTGTGTCCAGGGACTAATAACTATGGATGGACAACTTCAAGGACCCTGATGTCCTTCCTACTAGTTCTTTACCTTTAAATCAGACTGGATAGCCCCTCAAATGGAGGATCTTTCTCCCTGAAAGAGGACATGTGGCTCCCCAGTGGGAGCCTGATGAGATGTGAATCTCTTTGTGATACTTGAGAGTGGCCTATCTAATGTGCCTTGCAGCTGTTATTATTTTATCTTTCCCTCTTCTCCTATGTACTTAACATATTATGAGCTCAAGGGATCTGGATTGATCACCTCCCCATTGTTCTTCTACTAGAAGGGAATGGGTATTTTAAAAAATCCCACAGGATTTCATTAATTAACTGACTTTTAAGGAAAGGGTTTTCAATAAGTTGGTGTTGTCTTTTTCTTTTTAATTAATGTCTTTTAATACTGCTTTTTAATTTAATAGTATTTTAAGATTATTATTTGTTTAATTTTGTTGTAGCATGACAGCCTGTATATTTTTACCTGTACTCATTTTATCTGCATCTGTCTTAATTTTGTTTGAGCCACCATGATCCCATTTTCTGCAGGGATGGAGGAATGAAATACAGTATAAAAAAATTAAATGAAATCAAGTTAATGTGTTATAATTGCAGTTATGGTAACTGTGTTGGTTTTTGGTTTTTGTCAACCTCCTGAAGCACAGACTATTATGGAAGATGCAGTAGACAAATAACATAGGTATGATGATTACGACTAAGTAAGTCAGCTACTCCAAAAGTATTCACACAGCACAACCCAACCAGTAATATAGTCATCCAAGCAAAAGCAGATATTTTTTTGAAGGGGAAAATAGCTGGAAGATGGGGAGATAGAAACAATGCCCTGAACGTTAGACTTCCCAGATATAGGAATAATGAAATTTAGCTGCAAAACTACCTGAAGAAAATTAAACTGCAGGAAACAGCATCGCCTGAGAAGTCCACTCTGGGAGCAACTTCTTATCTACAGAAGCTGAAAAAGGTGCCTTGACTCACAGCTTAATCATTTCATTCCTCAGAAACCCTCAACTGCTTTCCAAATCAACAGAATGAAGAAAACTTTGAATGAGATTGTACTTGCAAACTGGGAAATCAGCCCATTGAAACTGGAGGGGCTTACCTGTGCACAAAGCAAAGCAAAGCATGCTGCTTATATACCACCCCATAGTGCTTCAAGCACTCTCTGGGCGGTTTACAAGTTAATTATGCAGGCTACACATTGTCCCCCCTCCCCAGCAAACTGGGCACTCATTTTACCGACCTTGGAAGGATAGAAGGCTGAGTCAACCTTGAGCCGACTAACTTGGGATTGAACCCCAGGTCGTGAGCACAGTTTTGGCTGCAGGACAGCAGTTTAACCACTGCGCCACGAGTGGTTCTGACTATTTCCTTGCAGGGGGAGTAACTCATAGACCTGGATGAGGGACAGCTCTACCCCAAATCTGGGGGCACATTCCTGTCTTGGTCACAAGCCATCTATGTCTCCTTGTACAGTTTCCAGAAAAGTGGGATGACTCACATAGTGAATCACTGTGTGGACTGAATAGGATGGCACAATCCTGGGTTCTGCTGCTTTTGCTAGAGAGGATACCAGGATTTGGGCCTCTGTTCTTTCTACCGCAAGAGACTAATACAGTGGTCCCTCCCCTCAAATACTTGATTTGTTATTTTATTGCAAGAGGTCTATGCAACTTATGTCTAGTATATATTTGCCATTCACACCGCACTGCAAGCCTCTCTCTCTCTCTCTCTCTCTCTCTCTCTCTCTCTCTCTGTGTGTGTGTGTGTGTGTGTAAGACAGAGCATAGTGCCTCAGTGAAAAATAGCATGAGACACTTTCAAAGAAGTAGCTCTATTAGTCTGTTTCAGCATGTACAACAAAAATAAAGACAACAATGTGCTGGCATGTCTGAGGAAGAATTATGTATGCATAATGTTCCATGTTTCTCTGAAAGGGGATTGGAATCTGGGCTAAAACCTAGCTAAAATTTAAATCTGCCAGGGGCCACCACAGTACTTTGGTTTTTATTTTTGAGAAACCACCTCTCAAGCATTTTGTCAGATGTGGAAGCTTTCGAGGCGGCTTAGTTTCTGGAGGCTTTCTGGGAGCCTTGGGATGGCTCACTGCATTCGGGATTGCTTAACATATGAGCAAATGTCCTCTGCAGTTCTCCTTGCAGAGGACAAATTGGGATTAAGTGGAAAAACCATGTAACTGACACCAGGTATGAGCCACAACTGCAAAATTGTCCTCATTGGGCTCGTTTTCTGAGCTGTGTGTCACACAGAAAGTGGATACTGCTGAGACCTATGCCTCCTTCTACTTTTTCCTTTCTCCTGTACGGAGAATCAAAGGGGAGGGGGATATGGGGGGACACAGTTTCCTTATGCCAATGGAGGGCCAGGTACAGGCAAGGATTAAAGAACATCTCTAGCTGTCCACTGCAACCTCTGAATATACAAGGGCTGTCTTCCAACCCCACACTGTTAAGCTGCTTCATTTTTCACCATTTCTCTTATCAAGTCACTGATTGGATTTACATAAAACTGCACATTACCAAGGTCTGAGTGGTTTTCCTGAGATACTGGAGGAGTGTGAGATGACAAAGGAGACAACCTTTTCCCAGCAATAATCCTATTGAGGTTCACATAAGGTTTGTATAATTTGGCACATTTATTTGTTTGTAATTGATGAGGTGCTGAGGTGTATTTCAGTTGCGCAGTTAGGGGTATGACCAGAAACATAATGGAGACACATTGCAGGACATACTGTCAATCAGTAGTAATTAACCATGGCAAGCTATGTAAACCTTTTGTGAATACCAACAGAATTCTGGCCACTAAAGATGTGACCAAATTAGCAAAAATAATGTGGGAAAAATGCTACAGAGATGGAGTGGGGTTATTCACATTTTTCCTGTAGACCACATGATGTAAACAAACAAACAAACACACACACACACACACACACACACACACACACACAGTGGGGTCTTGACTTGAGAACTTAATCCATATTGGAAGGCGGTTCTCAAGTCAAAAAGTTCTCAGGTCAAATCTGCATTTCCCATAGGAATGCATTCAAAACCATTTGATCCGTATCTGCTCTTTTCCGTCCATAGAAACTAATGGGAAACTGCTATTCCCCCTTCGACCACTAGAGGGGGATATTTTGTTTCTTTTTTTCTTAGGTCAAGAAAGGTTCAGGGAAGGCAAGGAAAATACAGTCCAGGCAGTACAGTACCAGGCAGTCTGAAGACTGTCTCCCAATCCACTCTCTAAACGCTGGGAGGAGTGAGGAAGCAGACAGGCATCCTTTTCACTGGCCAACAGTTAACTGAAAGTTCACATTTTGCACTTTCCCTGCCTCCCACGTGGGTTTTTTCAGTTCGTAACTCAAATCTAAGTACTTAAGTCAAGTCAATATTTTCCTATGAGAGCAGTTCTTAAGTCAAAATGTTCTTAACTTGGGCCGTTCTTAAGTCAAGACCCCACTGTACGTACGTACGTACGTACGTACGTACGTACGTACATACATACATACATACATACATACATACATACATACATACATACATACATACATACATGTAAAAGCAAATAAGCAAATGTGAATCATCCTGGAATCCCTGACTTGATATGTAGCTTTTGCCCCTGCTTCACCTTCTTTTCCTCCTCCTCCTCCTCCTCCATTGGAACCATTCACATTGGTTCAGATGGTGTGATTGCTTGAATGATGCTTTGTTTTCCACCACTCGTAAATGGTTTGATTTGCAGACTTTATTTTCTCCCTTTGTTTCCCCTGCCACCCCTTCTCAAGAGGTGTCAATTGCTCCACCTTAAAAGAAAACCTACTCCTACCTGAGGTAACTGGACAAAGTTTTTCTTAGCCACACTAAAAGAGAATTCTTGGAAAGCCTCCACAGAGGGTTTAATTTTTCTTTGTACTGAACATGGGGCTCTGTTTGCTTAGTCTAAGAGAAGAGGAAACTAGAGGGGGAAATTGCCATTCTGCCCTTGTATAAGAGAGCAATCTCAATAACCTCCTGCAGGGCTGGAGTAGAACTACATTAACAAGCTGCAAACAAGGCTGTTTAGCCAATTTCCTCCTTTCCCTATATATGGTCCATTAATACGAATGGACTTGGGGAAACCTGACTTCCCTAATGTGACTTCACAGCTAGTGAAGTTGCATTTCTCTCACTGTGTAGTCATTTGGTCCATTTGGCCCAGCATTGTTGACACTGACTGACAGAGCCTCCCTAGGATTTCAAATGGGACTTTTTCTAGCTCTGTCTAGAGATGCTAGGGATTGAGCCTGTGTGCAATGTGGGTGCTCTATCACTAAGCTACGAGCAAGAATTCATTCTTAGAAAGCCATTATTAACTTTATTATTAACTTTATATTATTGCCATTCTACAGCACATCCAAGTAATCTGGAAATGTGCAGCTAAGGATTCATATTCTAAGGATTTCTGCTCTATTCTATGAAGTAAATTTTCTTTCACATTTCACCTTTCTCTTCCCTTGGACAAAATGCTTAATAAGAGGAAAATTATAACATTTTAAATGTCCTCTTTATAACATTTAAAAACAAATGTAAGAAAATTAAAATATACAAATAACCAACAGAAGGACATTTACTATAGAGGGGGTTCTCCATTTTGTTTGCCTGGTGTTCAGCTCTTCAATGAATAGATGTTGGCTGTGCCCCACCTCCATTATCACCAACTGTGTGCTTCTGTACATCAGCAGCTGAGAGAACATAAGTGGTAGGTTGTTGCTGTACTCGTATCCAGTTCACAGACTTCCCCTAGGTCACTGGCTGGCCACTTCAAGAACAGAAGGTCAGGGTAGACAGGCCTTTGGCCTGACCCAGCAGAGCTTTTGTCCTGCTCCTGTGGCCACAGTTAGCATATTTGCTGCAGTGACGCAAAGTACTTATCACACCATTAGTATCTGATGCACAAGGGGACCGGGGAAAAAAAGAAGCTTTAAAACCACACAGAGCATGTTTTAAAAGGACATGCCTTCAAGAGCATTTGAAATGTTGATCCCTGCTCCTCTTTGTTTCCTGAGTATGGAGCTGTTAAAACACAGAGCAGGGTCTTCACGGTTGTAGCACCAATTCTCTAAATAAAAGATATCCACTCTCCCAGGAGTTCTGCTTGGCCACCTCCACACATTATTTTCTCCTTCTGATCTAAACTTCTTTAAAGCTATGTAATTTAGAAATAATTGCTGCTGGCTGGAGAAAGAAGTTTTAGTCAAAATGTGGCTTTTGTTGGCGTTTCTGCTGATTTGTTTTAAAACTGAACTGTGTCCCCCTCTGAGCATGCCTTTTGAATCAACATGTAAGTCCTAGGTGTTACAAGCAGATAAATAAATGATACAAAAAGGGAGAATTTCATACGGCCACGTCATTACGCCCATTATATATGGGCTCATGCACTAGGTATAGGGGTCAAGGGAGAGAACCTTCTCCTTGTATGACGACTCATAACTGGCTTTGTCTGGTGAATTGGCTTAGAGGTTTCTGATTTCAACTTCTTTGTGATCCTTCTGTACGGAAGTCAGTTTGTTCTGCTGGGTGCAAGGAATGCAGCTGTGTTAGAAAAGTCTGGCGTGCTCTTAAATGCAGCTCTCTAATTCTTTGCTTCCAACCAAGAACCACTGTTTTTATGAACGAGCGAGTGTAGGCTAAAACAAGTGTTTTTCAGAAAATAATAATTGAAACTTGCAGGAGCAACAGAATCAAAAACCCAGCTTATATAACCACCTTCAGTTTTTGACCCTGTTTCAAATCCTAACCCCATCAGAAGGTAACAAGTTTGGCTTTGGCACAGAAAATTAATCCAGCCAAATAGACGTCAGAAGAGTTGGCTCTTCTCCTCCGCTGGCTTTCCAAATTACTACTTTGCTCTGTCCCATGTTCATTATGTCCCCGGAGAACACTTTCTATCTTTAGACACGTAAAAGACACTGGTGTTTAAGAGGTAAAAATGGGCATGTGGTCATAGCATGGGGCTAGAGTAAACAATGTATGCAAATGATCTGTGACTCAGTGTGGTCCTCTCCATGCAAAGTGCCTGTTCTGCCTCTGCCAATCAGTGTCCAGTTGACCTATATGACTATTACCTGGCAAGGTCTGATGGCAATCTCCTATCCCAGTGGCTGGATCCTCAGATCTTCCTCCACTACAGCTCTCAGAAGTCCTGGCCAGCTCAGCTAGTGGCAGAGACTTCTGGGAGTTTTAGTCCAAGAACACCTGGGGACCCAATGATGGGAACCATTGTCCTGTCCTATTCTGATTATTGATCCAATTCTTTTTAGTACCAAATCATGTATAACTGAACCAGGTTAGCTTCTTGATCTACAAACCGTTAGTATCCAGGCCGCGGTGGGTGTGTCCCCTTTCCTATCATGTCCTAAATGGGGAAAAGACATTAGAAAATGAGTTCCACTGAGCATTTGCCTAAGCAATTCCCCTTGTTCTAGCTCTCCGGGAACAGCAGAGCCCTCCTATGCTTGGGTTCAGACGGCAGAGATCACTTTGCCTCAATGCCTTGGCTCTCATTTTCCCCTCCAAAAAACGATCACACACTTGTATGCACAGACATTACTGAGCTATTCTTGTAGCATGGGCTGAAAAGCCAGGCCAGTAGTTCCATTGTTTTGAAGGCCGTTGGTGTGCATGGAATCCAGGTCACTTCTGGCGTTCTGGCAAAATGACAACCTCCCTTTTGGCAGTGTCTAGTTACCTTGAAATGATGTGTTCCTGCTTTTGCGGCTGTTAGGATGCACACGTTCTGTTTTCCCCCTTCCTGTGAAAGCAAGGGCCGAAGGAAGTACCCTGGTGTTTTTCCAAGAGGCTTCAAAGGTTTAAACTATTAAAAAAAAATCTGAAATGTGCTTTAGTGGCCCATTAATGTTGGCTTCTGTAGTTCTCAGAGCACAAAACCATAAATGCAGTTGAAGAAGCTGAGGGAAGGGCATACCTGTATGGTGAAAGAAGAAAATGTGTCATGTCAGCTGGATTTTAAATGTACAGTTCCAAAGCTAATAAATGCACAAAAGCATATATTAAGCAGGAAGCACCTGTCAAGAGGGCAGGCAGCACGCATCAGTAAATCAAAGCACATGGCAAGACCCAAACAGTCAAATCTAGCTTCTTTACACCCACTAACCTTCTTCCAAATAACCTGTAGCGACCATGGGATCAGTGGGAAGAAGCAGTGGCATAGGGGTAACACTTAAAGAGCAGAGATCCACTGGGTAAAATCCTTGCACTGTTTGCATAAGGGTTCCCTAACTTGCCATGACCAACTGCAGCACGTCAAGGAGGTGCCAGGGCGTGTGTGACCAGGCATGGGATTGATAATGTGCCCAGCATCTGGTCAGAAAAATCCCACAAAACATCTTAACTGGATGTTGCGACAAGCCCCTCCTGTTTAAAGTTAGTTCCAAAACGGAGCTACAGCCTTTTAGAAGTGGTTTGATGCAGAAGGTTGCACTTTTGGGGATGAAGACAGTCTGGCCTCATCAGCTGGCCATGATGATTCAGGGGACCTAAGATCTTTTTTTCTGCCCCTAAGCTCTGTAACCTAGTGAAGAATCCTGCAGGATGTTGGAGGGTTGGTTTTTTTTTTTTTTGCAACTTCACATGCTGCCTCTAGTAGGTGCAGCTGGGAGAGATCTTTCTGGGTTGGGGTGGCTGTCAATCTGTCCAGCAGTAACCAATTGATTCTTCCCTGCCTCTGAATTCAAAGAGAGCCCTGCCTCTCTGCTCAGATCTCTTTCCCTCTCAATTCTGTTGAAATCTGATTATGTTTATCAATTTGCCGTTGATCTGTAAGTAATGAAACTTTTTATTCTTTCTCTTAAAAATGTCTTTGAGAGAGTTATTGAGACTATAAGTGGTATATTCCAAAAAGCTTGAACCTATTCTGCTCTGTAAATCCCTGCACTTCTGCTGTGCAGCTAAAGGAATTTAACAAAAAAATTCAAAACTCTGCAGCACAAATTACCCTGTTTGTGAGATTTTAGTGGTCTAATAATGGCCTCACCCATCCTTGTTTTTGTTTTTTTTAGATTTTGAGCAAGGACCAGGGGGCTGTGATGGACATGTCAGTAACCACTCGTGTTCATTACAGTGGAACCCTGCTTCAGGAGCCAATGGTTGAACAGAAGAGGCGGAACTAAGGAAATATAAGAGGAATGGAAAACAGTTAAAGATCAGTTAGAGTTGGAGTTAGGGATATGAGTTGGAGTTAGGAACTTCAGTTAGGGATATTAGTTAGAGAGAAGCAGCTTAGGCAGTTAGGACCAGCCTTGTGTTAGAGAAGGGTAATAGAGAGATAGAGAATAAGACAAGGAAAGTACAAATCTTGTATGGTTTATGGTTATGATTGGAAAGAGTTAGAAGTGAAAAGAAATGAATAAATACCTTGATTAAAATGATTCTACCTAAGCAAATATAAGTGTTACCAAAGCACAATTTATTGAATGAATAAAATAAGACCATCCATGATTCACTTTACACGATTTACTGATAAACACATAAATAAACATTGTTATATTGGAGAACTGTGATTAAAGAGTCATATTTGATAGAGTGAGGAATAAATCCTCTGGTGGCAGCAGAAAAGGGTTGAGAAATAAATGTCATACCCGAAAGTGAACCTGGGTTGTGTGGAAGAACAAACAGGGGAACTGGGTGTGTGTGACAATGGCTTTTTCCCTTCTTTTTGGTATAGCAATGTATTGCTGCTGAACTTCCACCTGCAACCCTGGCTGGCTACCGTGAGGATTGCAACTAAATTAAGAGGAGAACTTTGAGGGGGTTGGTATCCCTGCTAAAATTCCTGTTTAATTTTTGAGACCAACTTCTCAAAATGCACTCATTTCTTCTTAAATGCAACAAAAAGAACTTTGATTTTATTTTTAAAATTGTGACATCTTCCATGTACAGTGGTGCCCCACATAGCGATGTTAATCCGTTCCAGGATTAACGTCGCTATCCAGAAACATCGCTAAACAGAATGGAAAACCCCATAGGAACACATTAAACTCTGTTTAATGTGTTCCTATGGGGCCAAAACTCACCGTTATGTGAAGATTCCCCATACGGCCGCCATTTTCGCCGCCTCGGTAAGTGAGGGCAAGGCGCGAAAATGCTTTTCCCAAAACATTCCAATGCAACGATCGGTAAGCAAAACGCTTACTACTGATTGCAATGCGATATTTTGCCATTCAAAATGTCGCAATGTGATTGCATTAGTGATTGCAAAAAATGCATCACTATGCGGATTCGTCATTAAATGATGCGCTCGTTAAGCGAGGCACCACTGTATACAGGGGTCGTTGAGTCCTTGAGTTTTAAAAGCCTGGTTTTGACTCTTTGTGTATGCAGCCATGGTTGTGGTGTTGAAGTACACGTGCCACCTCTTTTCCCCTCCCTCTCTGACATGCTTTTCATCTAGCATCCACAGCTGGAACAGTACTAAAAAAAACCCCTAGTAACCTGCCTTATTCTGAGTCTGATCAATAGACCATCTGACCTCATAGAATTGATACTGGTGTTAAACAGTCACCTAGATTTCATATGGGACTTTTCCCCAGCCCTATCTGGAGACAAAATGGCAGGGATCGAACCTGGGACTTTCCGCACACAAAGCCTGTGATCTGCCACTGAGCTTTGGCTTCTCTCGTCTAATATCATCAGCACTGTAGGAACACCTGTACCGATTGAATTTGTTCCATGCAGATGAGTGAGAGTGGCATTCTGTTCACTGTTTGATGTGAACATACCATCACTTGCATGTTTCTTCCCAACAGACCAGGAAAGAATGTACAATTTTTGTTTCAATCAGTGTGGGAGAAAGTGAAACTGACAGATTTGGCTATTCTTTAGCAGAGGATTTTACCTGACCTAGAGTAGTACTGTATGGGAGAGACCCTACTTTGCATATACAAATGCACACAATTGTTTTGGGTCAGGTGGTTAATTGTGGTTTCTTCTGTTTTTCCCCTTCTGGCCTGCAGAGCAGGCTGGCAGTGATGGGCTAGTGGGCTGCTTGATGATGTTTGTTGGAGATGAGGGGTTTTCTGGGGAAGAGGAGCATTCATATAAAGAACAGCAGACAGAGGGAACATTGTGATACTGGGCAGTCTAACCATTATTGGAAACAGGGTGGGGGAAAAAAGCCCACTTATGAATGGTCTCTTCTTTCTTCTAGCTCATTGTCAACCAAGGCCCTGGAGGTGGTAATGACAATCCTTCTTGTCTCAATGTGGTACTTCTAGAGCTGGTAAAATCACTACTATTCAGGAGATGATTGTAGATGAGGGAAGTAACTTGGAATACATTATAGAGATCTGGTTAGAAAAGCAGGGGAAGATGGAATTTATCTCAGTTCTGCCCCCCTCGCCCCTACTCCCCAGGTTCTCTCTACAGCAGTCCTCAAGGAGGTAATAGGATTTTGGTCTATTGTGATATATTTTGACAAGGTGCCATTTCCAGAAGACTGTCAGTTTGGGATGTTGGGTCTTGAGGTTACCAACATTTTGGGATGGGATGGGGATTCTCTTGGTCTTCTTTCTACTCCATTTCCCTGCTCTAGCTGCCTGGAATGGTTTCAAGTTTGATGTTGGCATCTCCCACACTGAGGGCATCAGGCCATGTTAATGGCTGTCTCCTTCTTGCTAGGCGTGGCTCAGGTTGTTACAGTTCCCATGGGAACTGTAGAGTTGTGCCAAAAGACCTCAACTATGTCACTGGATATAGTCTTGACGTAACCCTTTATGAGTGAGCCAACTTGACCTGCATCACAGGGGCCTGACTGAACACCACATCTCCCATGAAGCTTTAAAAGAAACCTGCCAGTGGCCTAGAGCCTTACACTCTCCTGTCTTTTCAAGAGCTCATGCTGCGTGTGCCACAGGCAAGAGTTTCATGGAATTTGGAGTCCTTGGAAAGGGGTGCACTGCCATGATGTTGGAGCTAGGCTGGCAGGCCATAGTTGTTGGGTCAGGCCTTAGAGCAGTGGTCCCCAACCTTTTTAATACTAGGGACCGGTTTTCTTGAAGACCATTCTTCCAAGGACCGGTAGGGTGGGGGGGGGCGGTGGGCTGCCGCCACCAGCGTCTGTGAATGGGGGCGTCCGTGCGTGGGGGTAATTGTTATGCAGTACTGTAGTATGTTATGCATTAAGCACCATTTCCCATTGAAATGCATGGGAACAGGATTAATCCGTTCCAACATTTCAAAAAAAATACACAAAATAAATAAAATAAAAATAAACAGAGCAAGTCCCATGCTGGGACTAAGAAAAAACCACCACAAATCCAAAAACAAAACAAAAAAGCACAGAAAAATAACCCCCAGTCCAAACCGCACCCAGAAGAGTTTTTAAAAAGGAAAAAGCAGCATTTTATCAGTCCAAAGCCTCCTCAACCTCGTGGACTTCCATAGCTGCTGCTGGGAGGCCTCCAGCAGGCCTCCCACACTTCCACCACTGCCTGGAAAGTAAGCAGCTTTGACGGGCCCAGTGGCGGAACGTAAGAGCCCGGGAAATTCAAATGGCCTCCCCACTGGGCTCTGTCTCCAACTGCTGGGTCCGTCCGCAGGGGTGGTGGAAATAGTAGCCTTCCCCTGGTACGACTGCACTGCAAACATGCAGTTCCCGATGGACGCACATTTAGACTGGCTTTTCGGGGGTGTTGGTGGAAGTGGGGGCGGGGGGCGGAGGCTGTAATATCCTTCCTTCCTACCTCTCCCTGGAGAAAAGGAGCTTTCCAGGAGGGGACGGTGAACAGGAAAAGGGTTCGAGAGGGAAGAGCTCAGCCAGCACCCACCCTGCCCGCCTTCCTCGCCTCGAAAATACACAGCCACCCCCTGAAGGCTTCCTATGTATGCATTTAGGCTTCACCGGCTTTTGCCAATGCCCAAGGAAAGTCTGTGCAGCTGCACCTCCGATCTTGGACAAGGCGCGTTTCCAAGGCAGTAACTTTTGTGAAGACCAAACTACCCCAGCTAGCCACCCCAATCCTCACACAGCAAGCTTCCTCGTCTGGCAAAAAAATCAGATCTGTTTCCGAGACAGGGGCTCTCCTTCCTTGCCACGAGAAAGGGACCCGGACCCTCTCTTTCCACCGCCCCCCCAACCAGGACTTCGGTTTTGGAAATGTGGAAAGAAAGCCCAGGCATTTCAGGCTTGCACCCTGCACAAGTTTGAGGTGCTTTCTCCAAACTCCCACTAATCGTAGAAGAGACCCTTTCCTTCTCTTCCCCCCACCCACAAACACGGCCATAGAGAGAGAGAGATATTGAGCCCTGACAGGGCAGACGAGGACAAAGCGGCCGCCCTGAGGGGAAGAAGTGGCACGAGCTCTCTCCCTCAGGGTGGCAGTTTTGGTGGGACAATGTGCAGCTGGCGGGGACTGAGGGAACTGAGACCAAGAGACAGGGAGGAGGGCGGGGGGTGCACCGGCAAGACGCAGGAAAGGCTGAGAAAGCAGGACAAGGAGGTTGTCTGGGCGGTCCTGCTGCACTGGAGGAAATGGCTTCCCAGCCACCTCCATGCCCTCTCATGCAGCGCGATGAGTCCTTGCTGAATGGCGAGTGCAGCCAGGCAGGTGGGCAGCCCTGGGCGAGGATTGGCCGCCATCCCCCCATTTCCAGGCAAAGGCAACCCTCAGCTGGGGCCAGCCTTGCCCAGGGCTGCCCACCCTCCCTTGCTCTCTGTCCCTCTTCTTCACTTAGCCGGGAAAGAGAAGAGCAGCAAGGACGGCGGCAGCGGCAGCCCGCTGTCCTCTCCAGCCGGCTCCTCTGCTCTTCTCTTTCCCGGCTAAGTGAAGAAGAGGGACAGAGAGCAAGGGAGGGTGGGCAGCCGATGGAAGGTGCTCAGCAGGGAGGGAAGGGGCCACCCATGCTGCATCTTGGAGCTAAGGCCAGCGCCTCCTCCTCCCTCCCTGCTGAGCACTTTCAATCGGCGAGGCAAGCCAGGCTCTGGTGGCAGGGGATGTTTCCCCTGCCGGAGAAGGAGGAGGCGAGGGCTCCCGGGCAGGGCAGCCGGGAGCAATGGAGCCGCTGCTGCAAGGGCAGGAGCGAGGCTCCGATGGAGGCTCCAGAAGGCCAGCCCCACTCGGGGTAGCAGCGGAGGGGAAGCCGCCCTCCTGGATCCTCTTCCACAGAGGAGGAGCAGCGCCCCTTGAAAGCCCAGCCCAGCCCACCTTCCCTGCCCGGGAAGAGGCAGCCGCAGCCGGGCAGGAAGCAGCAGGATCAGCCGCTCGCCCTGGGTGGGGTGGTGCCAAGCACAGTAACCAGCCGTTGGCGCTTCCTGGGCGGGCTGCCCACAACAGCTTCCCTGCAGCGAAGGAGCGCTGGGGGACCCATTAGGATGGAAACACACCGCTCAGCCAGTTCGACACATCCCGCGGGGGAGGCGGGGGGCGGAGACTTGTCTCCGCGGCCCAGTTCCGGTAAGCCCGGGGACCGGCACTGGGCCACGGACCGGGGGTTGATGACCCCTGCCTTAGAAGATTGGAGTTTCTTTCCTTTTAGGCTAGGAGGCAGCACTCTGCCCGTGCCCCACACCTTGCATCTTGGCTGCTGCTTTCCTCTCCCTCCTTGCTCTTATCCTCAGCTGCCTTCTTTCTAGAATCATCAGTGCATGATGTCTTGATCAGAACCGCCAGGACTGGCTTAATGTGCCCGTCCTGGCAGCTTTCCTTCAATGGAGCAAATATAGTGGATACCATTTCTTTGAAGGGCAGGTGGCTAGTTGGCTGACTGCTTCCACTACTATTGCTGATCTGCAGCAATGATTGCCACCACAGCAGCTGGTGGTGAACATAGAGTCAAGCTGGTGTTGACCTTCTCAGTGGGAGGGGAAGCAGTGCAGTTCCCTGCCCCAGTGTCTCCCGCCTGAAGTAGAGACCTCACCCTGACTAATGGTAGGATTGTTCCCCCTTAGGCGTGAGGCAGCTTTTGTTGACTCTTGTGTTCAGGTCACTGCTACATTCTAGGATCATGATGGTATAGAAGGCAGCAATATTTGGTGGTTCCAGAAAGTGATGTTGCTGAACACGGGGTGGGCGGTTACTCCTGCTTGGCAGCTTGGTTGTTGGGATATAATTTCTCCCAATAAGATGCCCTCTAAATTTGTTAGGCCACAGCTGCACTTTGCTCAGCTCATAAGGCCAACAGTCAGAGGTGATGGGAACTGGTGTCCAAAACAGCTGTAGGGCATCAGATTGGGGAAATTTCATATTTATTGTCCTTCAAGGATCAAGTCAAATATTTTTCCCTCACAGCTTATTTAATGCCTATGTGATATTGTCAGGAGAGGCCATCTGAGGACTTGAAGTATGTTGTTACCAGTACGCAGATGACGCAAAGCTCTATTTTTCTATGTTTAATCCAGTACTCTTGAAACTGCTGATTTGCTAAACAGGCATCCGAAGACAACAGCAGGCGGTGTTGAGTGTTCACAAATAGAGTTTCAATTGAGACAAGACCTATGTCCTTGTGGCATGAGGAACAGGGGCTCAGTCTATTTGGGATGGGGTATACTGCCCCTGCAGCCCCCTGCAAAAAGTAGATTGGTTATCTGAATGTGCTCAAATGGATACAACTTCACATATGGATGCTCGGATAGCCAAGGGTTCCTTTGTCTAGCTCCAGTTCTGAAGAAGGGACCACAGTTCTTGGAGACACCATGCCTGGATCTAGCAAACATGCCTTGGTTACATCAAGAATGAATTATTATAATTATGATAATATGCTTTCCTTTGAAGAGCCTTTGAAAGAGCTATCGCCCATACAAGCTGCATCCTTAAGCATACACCATGTTTGAACCCTTCCCTGTTACACATGCCATTCATGTATGTGCCTCACCCACATCATTTTCATTCCTTCAGTTGCGTGCAGATGGCCCCTCCTCCCTCTCTATTCATGCATGCACATCACACACCATTCCTAGCATGTCCTCGCTAGATACACGCAGGGTCCAGAGGCATTCCGGGAAAATTAAAATGGTGGTCACTACCTGATTCTCTTAACCAGGCACGCTCACTGTGGTACTGCAACACACCTTTCTGATCCCATGCCATCACCTCCATGGTAGTACTGGGGATAGGATCTCGGAGGGTGTTTTTTCCAGGGCCTCTTTGTTCTATTCCTTGACAGTGAATTTTACCTGGATTTGAGCCCAAACAGTATGAGCTACCAGATCTGTGGAGTAACTTTGCAGCTTGCTTGTTAAAAATGCTGATTGTTCCATGGAAACTTAGGTTCTACGTGTAGTTCATTTATTTTTCTCATTTCATGACCCACTGGGAAATAAAAAAAAAGAGTTTAGATTTTTTCCCCCTTCTGCCTACTCTGACCTCGCTGTTTAAAATGTTCCTACAGGTGAGAGAACCAGAAGGAAAATGTATATGGTGCACACATTAAAGAAATGAGTACTTGAAATGATTATGTCTCAGATTTTCCAGTGGGTACAACTGGACTTACATCTTTTATGCCAGACTTTCCATTCTTGAGTACTGGGGGAAGGATAAAATTAGATATGAGGGGATTTTAAACATCTGCTGTGAGGTGTTGGAGGAGGAGTTCTGGAGCAGAAAGCACTTTCTCCTGAAATGAAGAGAAGCGTGTTGCTGACCACTGGGAAAATATATCGCATTTCTTCTTTAAAGTTTTAGTTATGAAATATTGAAAATACTACTACTACTACTACTACTACCACCACCACCACCACCAGAACTCTGCTGGGTGTAAACCTCTCCATATAGTGTATCTTTATATGTAAATAAAATTAGCATACTGCAACATACAACCACTGCTTGAACACTTGTAAATAACAGGCCTTACTGAAAAGCTCGAAATGTAATTATTAAACTTTGCTAGCTTGATTCTATCTCCTGGAGATACAGCACCTTATTGCTTTCTTCTGAATTTACTGAGGGAGCTACCATGCTGAGAGAACCATCAGCACCAGACCCCTGTGCTTCAAGTCACTTCCCTTTGAGTCTCCTCATTATGGTAACCTGAAACTATGTCATTTTCCTCAGGTGTAAGAATCATAGAAAAGTGAAGTTGGAAGGGGCCTACAAGGCCATCAAGTCCAACCCCCTGCTCAATGCAGGAATACAATCAAAGCGTATCTGCCAGTTGATTATCCAAATTTTTCTTGAATGCCCCCAATGTTGGAACACTCTCCAACTCCCAAGGTCACTGGTTCCACCATTGTACTGCTCTAACAGTTAGGAAGGTTTTCCTGATATTCAACTGAAATCTGGCTTTCTCTAACTTTAGTCCAATTGTTGCGCTCAACCCATTGTTGCATATCCTGCACTTGAGATGATCAAGAACAGATCTTGCCCATCCTCTGTATGACAGCAATAGGGATAGCCTTTCAAATATTTGAGAAGTGCTATTACTCACCCTCAGTCTTCTTTTCTCAAAGCTAAACATGCCCAGTTATTTCACCCTTCTCTCATAAGTCTTGGTTTCCAGCCTCCTGATCATCTTTGTCGCCTTCTGAACTTGTTCCAGACACAATACTCAAGGTGAGGCCTAACCAGTGCTGAATAGAGGGGGACTAGCACCTTGCAGGATTTGGAAACTATATTTCTATTAATGCAGCCTAAAACAGCATTTGCCTTTTTTGTAGCCACATCACACTATTGGCTCATATTTAGCTTCTGATCTACAACAATTCCAAGATCCTTCTCACTTGTTGTTTTGCTGAGCCAGGTATCCTCCATCTTATAACTGTGCAATTGGTTTCTTTTTCTGAAGTACAATACTTTGCACTTATCCCTGCTGAATTTCATTCTGTTGCTTTCATCCCAGTGCTCCATACTATCAAGGTCATTTTGAATGTTGTTTCTGTCTTCTAGGGTATTAGCTATTCTACCCAATTTGGTATTATCTGCAAATTTGACAAGCATTCCCTGCACTCCTTCATCCAAGTCATTAATAAACATATTGAAGAGCACGGGCCCAGGACTGAGCCTTGGGGTACTCCATTTGTTACCTCCTCCCAGTTAGAGAAGGACCCATTAATCATTACCCTCTGAGTACAATTCTGTAGCCAGTTATGTATCCAGCTGACGATCTATCCAGTCCATACCTAGTTAGCTTGCTAATCAGGATATCATGGGGCACTTTGCTGAAAGCTTTGTTGAAGTCAAGATATACTATGTCTACAACATTCCCTCTGTCTATCAGGGAGGTTACCTGATCAAAAAACGAGATGAAATTAGTTTGGCAGGATTTGTTCCTGACAAATCTGCGATGGCTTCTAGTTATTACTGCATTGTTTTCTAGGTGCTTGCACAATGATCACTTTACAATCTGTTCCAGAATTTTGCCTGGGATTGATGTGAGACTGACTGGCCTGTAGTTCTCAGGTTCCTCTTTTTTTCTTGTCCTTTTTAAAGATAGGGACAACATTGCCCTCCAATCCTCTGGGACCTCACCCATTTCCTGTGATTTCAAGAAAAGAATGGATAGCAGTTCTGAGAGTTTTTCAGCCAGTTCCTTCAGTACTCTCAGATGCAGTTTATCCAGCCCTGGAGATTTGAACTTGTTCAAGGTGGTAAGGTATTCCTTGACTATTTGTTTATCTATCTCCAGCTGCAATCCCATCCCCCCCCCCACACTTGCACTTCAATTTGTTTGGAAGTTCATAATCTGTCTTATGCGAAAAGATAGAACTAAAATAGGAATTGAGCACCTCTGCATTTTCTTTGTCCTCTGTTATCATTTTCCCATCTCCATTGTGGAGCTGTGCCACTATGTCTTTTGTTTGTCTTTTGCTACTCACATACCTGAAGAATGCTTTTTTTATTATGTTTAGTGTCCCTTGCTAACCTCAGGTCATTCTCAGCTTTTGCCCTCCTAATGCCATCCCTGCATTTCCTTGCTGCTTGTCTGTACTCATCCTGGCCTTCTTTCCATTTCCTGTACGTGTCTTTTTTGGTGTTTAGGCCCTCCCGGAGCTTTTTGTGAAGCCACACTGGCCTTTGTTGCTGCCTCCGCCCTTTTTTTCTTGTTGGAATTGTTTGTAGTTGTGCCTTTAGAATTTCTTCTTTTAGAAGCTCCCACCCTTCTTGGACTCCTTTTCTTGTTTGGATCTCCTGCCATGGGACCTTACTTATCCTTGTTTTGAAATGATTAAAATTGGCTTTTTAAAAATGCGGAAGTGTGCGGCTACACTCTGCTTTCATTTCCTTTGAAATCAAGAATTCTAGAAGGACATGGGTCACTCTCGCCTAGAGTTCCCCTTATTGCCACTTCCCCCACCAAGTCATTTTTGTTGGTCAGAATCAAGTCAAGGATAGCAAATCCTCTAGTTGCTTTGTGCACTTTTTGTAGGAGAAAATTATCAGCCAAGCAAACCAGGAATTTCTTGGAAAGGCCATACTTGGCAGAATTTGCTTCCCAAAATATATCTGGATAATTGAAATCTCCCATCACTACTACGTCGTGTCTCTTTGAAAACCCTGCAATTTGTTTTTCAAACATTTCGTCTGCTTCCTCTCTTTGATTGGGCGGTCAGTAGCAGACTCCAATTACCAAGTTCCTTTTGTTTTTTGCCCCAGCTAGATTGATCCAGATGCTCTTGATGGGACAATCTCCTCTTCCTGTATTTTCGTGCAGGAATGTGTATTTTTGACATTTACAGCAACTCCACCTCCCTTTTTATTCTCTCTGTTCTTTTTGATAAGTTTAATCCCTCAATTGCTGTATTCCAGTCATGGGAGTCATCCCACCAAGTTTCAGTTATTCCTATCAAGTCATAATTACCCTCCTGAATTAAAATTTCCAGTTTTTGTTTGTTTCCTATACTCCTGGCATTCATATTTAGACACCGGAGGGTGTGTGACTTGCTTTGTGTCCTGTTTGTCTTTGCACATTTTTATGAATATTATTTTGATTATTATCATGATTATTGTTATGTTTATTATTGTGATTATTATTGTTAATGTTATTATTGTTGCCCTTTTGATCAGTTCGGTCCATTCCTCGTATTGTGTGTAAGGCTTCATCTCACCTTAACTCTGTGCTTGTGTCTCCCAATTCAGTTTAAAGCCTGAATAGCTGAATAGCTAGTGGTTTAGGTCTCTGGCTGCAGAGCCAGAGGTTAGAAGTTTGATTCCTCACTCGACCTCCTTAACAGGATCTGGATTTTATGATCCATAGAGTCCCTTCTAGCTCTGCAGTTCTAAGATGATATGATGATTTTATTGAACTCCCTTGCCAAAGGATTATATATGGATGAAAACTCCAGAGACAATTCCTTCCCATCTTCTGTTTGAATCACTGTATCCTTAGTTTTCTGCCTTCTTTATGGCTCATAGGATCCTCTGTGTTCTTCACAACTGCCTCTTCTTCAAATCAAGAGGCAAATTCACAGGATCTTAATATATCTCTAGGCAGAGTTTTAATGGGACCATCATTCAATGATGATGATATCATCACCATCATCTTAGAACTACAAAGCTGGAAAGGACCCTATGGGTCACTGAGTCCAGCCCCTATCTAAGAGGCACAGTGGGGAATTGAACTCCCATCCTCTGGCTCCACCACTGAGTTATCCAGCAGTTAATTCTTCCTGAACTTTGTGTATTTGAAGATTTTAATCCATCTGATCGACAACTATGTGCACAACTGGTTCCCATCTGTCAAACAATTTCTGCTTTCCTCTGGAACTCAAATTACAGACGACGACTCTTCTGCTTCAGTGTTGGATCTCACAATTTTGGCACCCCATCACCTTATCTTGGCTTTCTGATACTTTCCAGTGTGTTTGGTGGCCAAGTCATAAGCATAAGGCAACTGTTGTTTTAAGTATCTCACATAATCCTAGTGACTAACTTCATAACATCCCCTGGGTCTCTCTCTCTCTCTCTCTCTCTCTCTCTCTCTCTCTCTCTATCTGATGGATTTTACTTTCTTGGGCTCCATGATCACTGCAGATGGGGACAGCAGCCATGAAATTAAAAAACGCTTGCTTCTTGGGAGGAAAGTGATGACATCTTAAAAAGCAGAGACATCAGCTTGCCAACAAAGATCCGCATAGTCAAAGCTATGATTTTTCCAGTAGCGATGTATGGAAGTGAGAGCTGGACCATAAAGAAGGCTGAAAACTCATTCTGACTAATTTACATACATACATACATACATACATACATACATACATACATACATACATACATACATACATACATACATACATACATACATACATACATACATACATACATACATACATACATACATACATACATACATACATACATACATAATGTGATGAAGTTATGTGTATTCCGAAATCACCAAAGGAAGCTGATCATCAGTGACAATTTGCTGTTGCTTGTGACATTATCATCATTGTGCGAGTGGAGCTGCACCACAGGGTCAGCCTCTGAATCTGTCTAAAGAAATTGTGTGCGTTATGGATATTATAGCCAAGGAGCTGGGGTGAGGCTTGCCAACATAAATTGTCCATGAATAATCATGGGTATACTTCTTGGTAACATTAGACCTATATTGAAGAAGAACAAAAGACAAAACAAGACAAAATCCGAAAGGTTTGACTCCTACACATGCAGCTTGTGATTTTGATATTTTGAGGTGAGGTGCCCCCCCCCCCTTATTTGGAGCACAAGCCAGTCATAGCCCTATTATTAAGCATGAAGTAACTTCCTCAGGTGGCAGATGGGGGAGAACAACAATGGGTGCCCCTAGACAGTTCTCCTGAATCTCCAGCCACATCTCTCTCTGTTGGGAGACAAAACTGTGTGTCCCATATACCCTCTCCCCAAAATGCATGGGTCAGAGGTGTATATAAACTTATCTATAACTCTTTAAAAACCCTTTAAAAACAATGAAACTTAGTCTGGGTAGATGTCTGTGGGATTATAAATTGAGAATGGCAACAGAAGGGGAAACAGTGAAGGTGAGTAATCTCAGATGTTTGGTACAGAATAATATTTGACTTTTCCTTTAAGAACTCTTAGGTTGTTATTTCATCAGAATTGGAAGGATATTAACTCTCGACAGTTTGGCCAAATTCAACTCCAATGATCTGTCTGGCAAGAGAGTTGGAAATCTGAAAAATTATTCTTCTTTAATATAGTTTCCACTCCTTTCAGAGGGTTTGGCTAGGTTCCATGTCTTTTTTTACATTTCAGCTTAAGGTACCAGCCAAAGCCACAGAAGTGCTCAAAGCTATGGAAAAATCTTAAAGCAAAGAAAGATTTAAAATCTGAATATTGAGTCTTTGGGGAAGGGTTGGTTCATCTGTAGAATCGGTTCCCTTTTGCATTGGTTTGGTAAAATCAGGGGTTGACCACAATGAACTTTGGCCTAGCCTAGGAGGATGTTTGTGAAGTCAAACTGCCACTTTATTTTGGAGTGGAGATGAATTTCCCAGTGAGTATCCATGTGGTGACTTAAATTTGCTCCTCATGTAGAGAAAAGAAAGAGCTTCAGGTTTCTGACTGTCTATCCAGGAATAAAAACAACAGATTCATATTTAAATGGTATACTGAATTGAGGAAGACCATTTCCTATTTCAGCTGCTCTGAAATTGGCTTTCAGGGAGACAGTATTTCAAGGTTTAAGTAAAATTATTTAGGCTAGGCAATGAAAATAAGAGTGACTGCCATTTTGTTTTTCACAGGGAACTGGGGAATTTAAAATGTCTCCCTCCTTTACACTCACAAGGTCTGATCATTACAATAAACCTCAGCTCAACATTTACTAGCAATCATATAGTTTTACAGTGGACATGGACTGTTCTCCCAGCAGCTAATTTTACTTGAAAGGAACAATATTAAAGACCCTTTCAAAGAAATTAAAGTTTAAAACCCACTTGTCAAAAAAATGAAGTCACTATGTGTAGTCCTATTGATGAGTGGCAGTAATTTGTGGGCATTAAAGAACCCCCCCTTCCCAAAGGCTTCTCCTGGATGAAAGGGAAACTTAGGGATCCCTGGAATCTGGGAGGGGGGGATAGGAAACTTTTAATTCCCCTGAAATGACCACAGCTAATTACATTACCCAAGTGGTGTGTGTAAAGCTGCATGAAAGGATTCCTGCCACTGGATGCAAGGGAACATGCTGCAAAATAAATGTATTGAAGAACGAATGTAATGATTTGAAGAAATGAAGGGGGAAGAGGCCATTTCACGAAGCTGTTGCTCCTTGAAGTGCAGAGTCAGTTTCATTCATTTTGGTTAGATCACTGTTCCTTCTCCACCCTGACCTATTGTTACCAAAGATGATTGGTTCACATGTTTGGATTTCTTCTGAGAAGTACATAAGCCCTGCTGGATCAAACTCTACTATGTGATGGCGAAGGTGGTGATCCCTATTATGGAATCATTCTGATGCATGAATTATGATGTATTTTGCAAAATTACTGTTCAGACATTTGATGGTCTGTGCTTTTAGACTATTAAGTAATTTTCCATGTTATTTATCTATAGAAAAGTCTTTGAGAAAGACATTAGTCTGGGATAATGGGCAGGTCCTCCCCACCAGTTGGTCTGAGAATACGTCATGATCAGAATAGCAAAGCTATCATGGAATGAGGAGATAATATTAATATCTGTTGCCATGGGGAAGTGGGGGGATAGTGGGATAAATTTGATAGGGATGTTTTCGTGTTTTGGTTATATTATGAGTTTTGTTCATATTTGTGGACCAGAATATATATAGTTAAAACTTTAGTGCTCATTGGAAGGACAGATCCTGAAGCTGAGGCTCCAATACTTTGGCCATTTCATGAGAAGAGAAGACTCCCTGGAAAAGCCCCTGATGTTGGGAAAGTGTGAGGGCAAGAGGAGAAGGGGGCGACAGAGGATGAGATGGTTGGACGGTGTCATTGAAGTGACCAACATGAATTTGACCCAACTCTGGAAGGCAGTGGAAGACAGGAGGCCCTGGTGTGCTCTGGTCCATGGGGTCACAAGGAGTCAGATGCGACTTAACAACTAAACAACAACAAAACTTTGGAATTTTAACTTTAATTGAAAAGGCCTGGGGAGTGTTATAAAAAGAAAAAGAATAGAGGCGATGTTAAATAAAGATAAAGTGGATATAATTTTCTTACAAGAAACTCATCAAATAGATGATGGGGTAAATGAACTAAAACTAATTTGGTTCCAACACTGATGAAAAGGAGTATGGTAATTCAAGGTCAAGAGGGATTGCAACCATTATCTCTATGGATTTAAACTGAATAAAGTGAAAAAAGATGAGAGCAGAGTATATATAATGTTACACGGTGTAATGGGAGAAGAGTACATGCTGATTAATATAATGCTCTGAATGAAAATCAAGTTTTTAAAAAAAACATTTTGAAAGAATTAGAAGAAATTCAGAAAGGTTTTGTAATAATGGAAGATTTAAATATGATGATGGATAAAGAGAAAGATAAATCAACCCCTACTGAAAAGGAGGAAAATAAAAAATATAACATTTTTGAACAAAATGCTAAGAACAGATTTGAAAAATGGTTCAAATTAGAAAGAGATATTAAAAGTTTACTTATTGCTCTTTAGTTCTTAAAATCTTCTAAGATAGATTACATTTTTGTTTCCAATGATTTGATTTCAAGAGTTACAAATATTGATGTAGGTGGTATAAAGCAGTGGTCCCCAACCTATCTCTGACCGGGGACTGGTTGGGGGGGTGCGGGCTCCGTGCACCAGACTGGTGGGGGGCAGGGACACCCCCTGCACGTACGGGGAATGTTGTGCTTGCAGGTGGGCGTGTTGCGCAAGAATGACACGCTCACCTCTTGGGCGAGCCTGGCTTTGAACAGAGGGGAGGCGGCTTTGCCATGGCGGCCCACTCGAGCCTGGAGGACCTTGAGTTGATGGGCGGAGCGCCTGAGTCAGGCCTTCCAGGACAAGGGCTTCCGCGTCCTCTTCGCTGAGTACGTTGCCAAGGTGGTGGCCCTGGAGCACCAGCAGGGCATCGAGACCCGCTTCGTCCTCCTGGCACCTGGCTGGCTGGGTGACCAGCCCATCGCAGGAGCAGCCACGGGGGCTTGGTCGGCGTTCTGGCTCAGTTGCTTAGCCTCCTCTGACCCGGAGTTGCTGGGGAGACGGCAGCTGCATCTTACTCTTTGTTTCGGCACTCCACCCATCAGCTCAAGGTCCTCCAGGCTCGAGTGGGCCGCCATGGCAAAGCCGCCTCCCCTCCGTTCAAAGCCAGGCTCGCCCAAGAGTTGGGTGTGTCATGCTTACACGACACGCCCACCTGCAAGCACGACACCTCCCGTGCGTGCTGGGGTGGGGTGGGGGTGATCCGTGTCCACGGCCCAGTTCCGGCAGTCCCATGGACTGGCACCGGGCCGTGGAGCAGGGGTTGATGATCCCTGGTATAAAGGTCATGCTTTATTAAATATGGATATTAATATTAATTGTGATTATAAAGAAGCTTAAACAGGGAGGATAGATTCTCTTTTCTGAGAAAACAGAAAAAGAAATGATGCAAATATAGGAAGTTAATGATGGAGGCAGCAACAAGAGTATTATTTGGGATACTATAAAAACTATAATAAAAGTAATCAGTATATGGGAATCATATGTACCTTAAAAACCAAAAGGAACATCTGAGAAAGGTTAAAGACGAAATAAGATTGTTGGAGGCAAAACAGATGAAACTATTTTAGTAGAGATACAAGCAAAAAGGAAAGTGTTGGAGAGTACTGAAACAGAAAAATTCAGAAAAATCTAATCTATTAGAAAGGAATTAAAAACTCAAGAAAGCTTCTAAGAAAGCTAAGAGTTTGATTGCAGTAATTAAAGATGAGAGGGTAGAAAGTGTACTTTTGATGAAGGAAAAATTAGAAGTCTTCCAAAACTATTTTCAGAAATTATATAGAAGGGGAAAGCTTTCTTTAGAGGACAATATTGAAGAATACATTGAGGAACATTTGGGCACTGAACTTCAAGAGAGGGATAGAAATGTGATGGGACAATTGATTAAAGATTATTCATCCATCCATCCAACTGAAATACCAACCTATGGTGCAATACAGTGTCTGGATGGTGTAGGAAGAGATAGACAAAGTGATTAATAAATTAGAAGTGGAGAAAGCTGCAAAAGTTGATGGTTTAGGAGCAGAATATTGTAAGAGTTTCAAGAAGATGTCGATACCTAAACTAAACTTCTTTTTAGTTTCATTTCTTTTCTGAAGGAGAAGGCCTGAATATCAGGTGGGTCTCAGGCCTGGTTAGGTAGGTATTTGAGAAAGGTCAAAATGTCTCCCTTCACTCACTCCAAACCTTGTCAGCTGTTTTTGTAAACTGCGCATGGAATGTGCCGGCTGATAATTCAATCCAATTATCACTTTTTTAGCCTGTGGCTGTCATGTCAAGAGCTCTCCTTTCCCCCTCTCATTCTCTGCATGCTTGAAGTGTCTGCAGCACCTTCTACAAAGGAAAGGGAAGAGAACTTTCACTGGGGCATTTAAGCTCTGGAATGTATAGCCCTTCAAGCCCTGTGAGAGTCTATCTAGTAGATGATGGAGATAATGGGCAATATCAGATAGATCTTGCATGTTAATTCAGCTATTAAGAGGTAAGAATACTCCAATTAATAGAGTCATTTTGAAGCTGGGTCTAACCCTATGTTATGTTAAAGATTTTGTGCCTGGCCTTTAAAAGGTTCAATGAACTGATCAGTAAGCAATTGGTCACCGAAGCAAGTCTTTCAGTATCAGGTCATATGAGCATAGTATTAACTCTAGATAGCAGCCTAGCTGACATATATTGGACTAGCTGAAGATCCTGGACCCTATTCAAGGGCAGCTCTATAGATAGTGCATTGCAATAGATGTGATCTACCTAAAGCAGGGATGACTGTTACCAAGTCAGGTGGACTCAGGAAAGGTTGTAACTAAAAAGATTCCTCCAGTGAGTCTCCATGGCAAAGTGGAGATGCAAACCCTGGTCTCCAGTGATGCTTCTTTAATACAGATTTTATAACAACTTCCCTTAGACAGAGAGAGAGAGCACGCCACTGTAAGAAAATGTTTATCACTAGTCTGCTATCACCTCACTTACCATGGCATCAGTCCCATCTGGGCAAACCTGACTAGCCAAGAAGAGCCAGGCTCAAGAAAAGCAAGTGGTAGCCTACTTTTCAAGGATCTCCAAGCTGGAAAGATCTCCAGATCATAGGAAAAGCAATTGCCAAAGTTATATCAACTTGTACCTACAAATGGTGTCCCTATCAAGGTAAATCCAATGGATCTTGGCAGTAAAATATTTAGCAAACTGGGCATGATAAGCATGGCAAGTGACAGGGCAGAGCAGGCAGTTAGCCCTTTCTAGTAATCTGATGGATACAGTTCAGAAAAGCATCTCTAGTCTGCTATCATCACATCATCACATAGCATGATTTGCCTTGATTGGGCCTTTGCACTGAGCCTGAATACAGAGCATCAGGGTGTGCATTTGGCATGTACACCAGGAATGGGGCAAATGGAACTTAGGGCAAGTGGGTGACAGTTGTATGTGGAGAGTTACAAGTTTGCCTCTCTTTCCCTATATCTTATAGTTAAAAGGTAAAGGTTCCCCTTGACAATTTGTCCAGTCGTGTCGACTCTAGGGGGCAGTGCTCATCTCTGTTTCCAACCCATAGAGCTAGCGTTTGCCAGAGACAATCTTCCGTGGTCACATGGCAAGTGCGACTAGACACGGAACACTGTTACCTTCCCACCGTGGTGGTACCTATTTATCTACTTGCATTTTGCATGCTTTCGAACGGCTAGGTTGGCAGGAGCTGGGACAAGCGACGGGGGCTCCCTCCATCGCGTGGATTCGATCTTACGACTGCAGGTCTTCTGACCTTGCAGCACAGAGGCTTCTGCGGTTTAACCCACTGCGCCACCACGTCCCGAGTAAATCTTATAGGTATTTGCACTTAAATCTACAGCTCACAAACTGTTTTTCACCTGTCGTCAGGAACAGCTTCATTCATAAAATACTTGTGAAAGAGGAGTCATGATCATTTTGAAAACTGCTCAGGGTGTGTTTTCTCTCTCATGAGGGCACATGCATGCACACATGCATTAATGTGTGTGTGCACACCCACCCACCCACGGATACCTAAAGCAGAATGAATCCCAGTGAAACTCCCTAAAACTTTGTGGAGAGAATGAAGCTTCCTTTTATTCAAAACCCATGTTGCTGCCCTGCTGGTTTCCAGAGGGTTGTCATGGTTTTTCTGCAAACAGCTGATGTCATCCCTCTTTTGTTGCAGTTCGGCCTTTTCAGTTGACCAGCTTTGGGGAGTGTCATTTTTTTTTTAAATGGAGAAAATCTAGGGACTTCTGCTACTGGAATGGCAATTGCAAGCAGAACCTTGGGGGGCGGGGGGACGGGACAGTGAAGAGAGAAGAGATAATAAAACCTGTGAATCAGATGGTCTGGTAAACTTGAGCAACAGTAGATAGGGAAGGAGTGTAACAGAGACCAAAAGGGTTTGCCAGTAAACAATGACAGCACTGATAGGAGAAAAAAAAATTGAAATGCATAAAGGTAATTGAAGCTGATGAATAGGTGGGAAGAAGAAGCAGTCAATATTATACAAAAGTGAGAATAAAATGAAGAAATAAGCTGTTTGCATTTTGACTTAGGGACTGAAAAGCAGGATAAAAGCATGCCCCTTCAAGGCGTTCCAGAGAGTGAATGTCATAAATTTTTTTCAATATGAAACACTTAGTCATTTATGACTATATTCTAATCCCCCTTATTCATATTAATTAGTATTTTAATCCTTCAATGGGCACATTAAAATAGACGCTTTTTTGTGATGAATGCTCTTTTGGGTATGAAAGGAGATGTAAAACTTGTTGCTTAGGGGTTCTTTGTTTGGCAAAATACTTTTTCCTTTTTATGCTAAAAGGAAAGAAAGGGAAAATGGATGTGATACAGTCAAAAGAGGTAAGCTGGTTTAACCTTGATTTAACCTGGTTTAATCCAGAAAATAACTATTTTTTTTAAGACAACAGATTGCTAATGGACAATCAAGTCAGCTACCAGCCACCCTAAATGAAGCAGTTGTTTTTCTCCTGTATCGTTAGGCCACTGTGCACATTTTAACCATCACAAAGAGAATGCATAAATTCTCTTCTTTCCAGAAAGAAAGAACCAGAAAGAAAAGACCAGAGCACAGCGTGCTACTCCTGTCCTCTGAAGATGCCGGCCACAGAGACTGGCGAAACGTTAGGAAGAACAACCTTCAGAACACGGCCAAAGAGCCCGAAAAACCCACAACAACCAGAATGCATAGAATTCTGTCTTATACAAGCTATAAGCATGTGGTAAACTAGCTATTGTCTTCTCTGGCTTACATCCTTTCATCTATTCATGTATTGTATATTCTGATACATGCACCAGGTCTTAACAACTCTGTACTTAACTTGGTTGATGTAGGTTTTTTGGGCTCTTTGGCCGTGTTCTGAAGGTTGTTCTTCCTGACATTTCACCAGTCCCCGTGGCCGGCATCTTCAGAGGACTGGAGTAGGAACTCTGTCCAAGCAACTCTGTACTTACTTGCTAGGCATATTCTCTCTCTATCCCCTCCAGCATGCTACTTAATATACTTTCAAATGAAAGTGCCCAGAGAACATTATATATGATTGGCTTGGTATGCTATTTTATACCTGGTGGAGGATGAAGCCTGTATTTTACAAACGAGCAGTGACATCTTGACACTATCTAAAAGTACAGTCCCATTCCCTCTCAGTTTTTGAACCCACAACCTTAAGGGCAGAGAAATATATTGGGGACCTGTTTTGTGGAAGCAGTGAGAAAACTTTTTAAAAAAATCTTGTGATGTCCACTGAAAAACATGGAAACACTAGCCTGTAGCTCTCCCTGTATAAACAAATTGCTTTATTTACTTTTACTGTATTTAGTTCAACATTTTATAGATTCAAATCAGAAGGACTGAGTGACCCATTTTCTGGGTGTTTGATTCTTGTTGTTTTCAATTTAAGCAGCCACAGGAAAGAGCTGGTTTGTATAGACTGAGCATATTAATAAGAAACCCAAACCGAAGAGTGACCTGTTTGCCCTGAGCTGCTGCTTTAAACTGGGTCACATCCAGAAAGCTGACAAAAATATCCTGACCACAGTAATTCATTCTCCCACACTTGTGCCTTGAAATAGACGCCTGTGTTTTTGTTTTGTTGCCTGCAAGACTTCTCTCCCTGCCCCTTGAATTCTTGCACTTCTTATTTGTACGAATTTATCACTCCCTTGATCCTAAAATAGCCCCAGTATTTTTGGACATCTTTGGAACACTCAAGTGTCTTAGAGGGAATGCGATTGTGAGCCGTCCAAGGCGATAGATCATAAAAACTGAACCCAGGCCACGAAAGAAGCCGTTTGAAAAGTTCCACATAACTTTCAAGTGGTGTAATAACTGACTGGCTATCTTTTCTTCCTCCCCCCCAAAAGGATCATTCCCTACCTTATCAAGATGCTCCAAAAGAAGCTTTAATGTTCCTTCAGTAGCGTTTTGAAAATGTGCAAAAATTTTGTAATCTGGAGCGCATTCATTCTGAGTGACAAAAGGAGCAGGGCCCTTATTTAAACAGCCTGGGTGCAGTCTGTGGAGTACCCTTTCCACAGTTCTGTAGAGTTGTGTACATTTCTGTGTTCTGCAGGAAGACAGTGGCCAGAAAGTTGGCTTGAGACTAAGAGTCCTGGAATCTGATCCATTAACCTCTGTCAATTACGCATTATCTAAAGTAATTATTTTCTAGCCTTTCTTCTTTATCTATAAAAAGCCTTATAGTGTAATCATTACTTACTGAACAGGGTTACACAATGTTGGTGTATTGAAATGATACATAAACAATCAGCATTCTATGCATGATTGTTATGACTACAGCAATGAGCCCTCCCCCTGAACCTTGAATTAAGTTTCTTCCTGCCTTATATTGTACAAACACTGACAACTTATCATTAAAAGCTGGCAAGGGCTGAAGAATTACATGTACTGGTTTATATTAGTATGTTTTATTCACTGTGTAGGCACTTCTTTGCATACAGTGAACTTAACATTGCTCAGTAAATTGGAGGCGTTCATCTTCTTCATAGCTGGCAGTCAGAAACCAAGTGTTTTCGCTGTACATCAGAATGGACAGGGCATAGGAAAACATCACCCACTGCCATCATCCTGTTTCTTCATACACTCTTGAGATTGAACAGGACAGATACCTCTCTCACACTACAGTATTTGAAAATTGGTATGGATGTGGAAGCTGGAGAGTGAAGAAAGCTAAGAGGAAAAGAGCTGATAAAGAAAAATAAGTGGGGTCTAGATCAAATCAAGCCTGGACTCTCACTGGAAGTTATATGACTAGACTGAAGCTACTGTATTTTGTAGATACTGTATCATGAGAAGACAGGAATGAGTGAAAACATTGTTGCTAGGAAGCATTGCAGGCAATAGAAAAAGAGGAAGATTGAACATGAGACAGAATGACTCAGTAAATGAAACCATAGCCTTGCATTTGGAAAACTTGAGTAGGGCTGTTAATGACATGACCTTTTGGAGCACACTAATTCCTTTCATTTGGAAGTGACTTGATCGTCCACAACTATAATGCATTTCCAACAATTTTATTTGTGATTCTAATAATTTTGCACACAGGAAACACATTCTATGCCAGAATCTGAGAACAGGCTGGTCCTTTATGCATTTAATGAAGCAAGTACATATATGCCCAATGGAGCAGCTTAGCAAAGTGAGCATCTTACGCAACAGCTGAAAAGATCTCCAACCAGTCTAATCAGGAGGGTTTTTTTTTCCCTCTCCTGAACCTAAATGTGTAAATCAAATGACTTTAGAACTTATCTAGCAAAATTTTAACCATGGCTGGCTATCTCTTCCATCACTTTTTCTAATGGTTATTTATTATCTTTCTGACTTTGGAATGTTTTTTTTTAAGTACTGTAACTTGTTAGCATCAGCAAGAACTTTTGAAAATTATCTTGTTATTGATGTGGTATCTATGCGTTTTTGCTTCGTATAAAATGGGCTTTGCTCTATGGCCCCTAAAAGCAGATGGAGTTCTCACCATTAATTTGTATTGGTACAAAACTGATACTATCTAAAAATGTCTCGCTAAAAATGTTTCTTTCTAGGCACATGACTGACAGCATTTCATCCGGATGCTTTTGTCTCAGCTTCCATGTTTAGGCAGCAAGATGTCAATATGCTCTTATACCATGATTCAATACCTTTTGTTGCTGCAGCAAAAAAATAATGTTAGAACAACTGTAAGAAAGCACAAGAAGCTTACAAATGAACGCTGCTGTTGTCTGGACTCAGCGGTGCCCAAGCTCCCTCCTGCCTTTTGAGATCAGAGGCGTGCCACTGCCCTGCCAGCTCTGCTGCCTTAATCTTAATCTCTTGCTGCTTCCTCCTCCCCCTCTGCTGTTGTGTAGCCTCAGCTCCTCATTTCTTCACTTCCACTTAGTAATGTGTGCAAAAAAGGGCCAGTTGCAGCACTTGCTTCTTTATGCAAAGCACCAGCACTATTTAAAGCTGCTTTTGTGGGGCTGGTGCTTATTTGCAGGAAGAGTCCCAAACAGATAACAGAGCAGGGACGTGGTAGTGCAGAGAAGAGCTGATGAGGGGTGATGGCAGGATTTCACAAGTAGGGTGGTACACTTTGCTGCTCTTGGTATCTCATCACAAGAGGCGTCTGCTTGAACGTAATGGTAGGGCTGGGCCTGTAGGTCCCCTTGTGAAATTCTATCCATCAGGCAGGGTTATGGCACAGTAGATGTCTCATTTAGAAACACTCTTAGCCTGTTGGCCATCAATAAAACATTTTTAAAATGTTTATTTTCTCTAGTATCTACATATACTGTACAGTGGTGCCTTGCTTGATGACGTTCATTCGTTCCAGTGAAATCTCTGTAGAGCGAAAATGTCATCAAATGAAAAAAAAAACCTTGAAACACACTGAAAACTGTTTAGTGTGTTCCAATGGGCTGAATACCTGGTCGTCTTGCGAAGATCCTCCGTACGGCGGCCAAAAGCGATCGCAAAAACGTCAACATAAAGCAGATTCGTTGTAGAGCGGGGTAATCGTCCAGCGGGGCACAACTGTACAGTATATAAAATCACCCATTCTTTGCTTTTCAGTCCACAACCAGCTCTTTGCAAGTAAGAAGGACCATAACTCAGCATAGGGTAGAGCATATGGTTTGTACACAGAAGGCCCCAGGGCCAGGGGCATCTCACATCTCCATCTAAAAAACCAGCTTGCAGGGACATGGGAAAGGCTTCTTGCCTGAGACCACAGAGTGTCCCTGCTATCAGATTGGCAAATATTGGGATAGATAAGATAGACAACTAGAGTTCATCAATGTGTGTGTGTATTTTTTTTAACTACAAATCCCAGAATACCCAGGCCAGAATAGTCACTGGCCATGTTGATTGGGGGATTCTGAGAGTTGTAATCCCCCCCAAAATTATTTCGCCAAGCTCTACAAAAAGGTGTTATGAGACACTTCCTCTTCTCACCAAGACAGATGCTGTTACCTAGGAGATACTAGTACTGTCTTCTGTCACCCTTCTTGCTATGCTACATGTGTCTACCCGGAGACACATGTGAGTTAAATCCTCGGATTCGTTACATCAACAATTTATATGTGGATTTCACACAAGCCTCTTGGGGCTGCCGAAACTTGCCAAACTGTCTCGGATTTCCCCCGTTTCTTTCTTGAAAGGAGATCAAGTATGTGTTCCTCTGACTTACAGGCTTGTTGGGTTGGAAAATCTTTTAACCTTCTGCTAACTGTTCCTAGTGTGTGTTGCTACCGCCTGGATCCAATTCTGTCCTCTTGGAGAAATTTAATCTATCCTATGGATGAACCTCTCAGTTCCTTCCTTCGGGAAGCATGTGTGCTAATCACGAAATGTTTCCACTGTTCCCTCCATCTGCGGGCTGCCACTTGGTACACTTCCTGTGTAAAAACATCAACCTTTTTTGTTCTCCATTTTTTAAACAGGGCAGGGCCAGTGGGACCAGATGCCACAGCTAACCAGGTGTCACTCATTAGAACAAGAGATTTGCATTGAGTAGACCAGCCCTTTCACCTTGAGCCCGTGCGTATTTCCTTGGAAATAATGACCTGATATGTTTGCTCCCAAAGAAGGTCTTAGTGCTGGCCTGAAAAAAAAATTCTCCTATTAGAACGTTGGCCACTTACAAGAGCGGCCACTGTCCACTGTCCCTGGCAGACTGTCCACCTCTTCCACAGGCCCTCCGGCGGGCTGCTCCATGACTCTGGTTTATTTATTTTATTTTATTTATTTATTTGATTTTTACCCCGCCCCTCTAGACTATGGGCGGCTTACAAAATAAAACAGAACAGTATAAAAATATATAAAATCATAAAATTACAATTACAATTTCAATTGTAATTTCTGGTTCCATGGGAGCTTGAAGGCAA
Organism: Pogona vitticeps; assembly: GCF_051106095.1. Lineage (NCBI taxonomy): Eukaryota > Metazoa > Chordata > Lepidosauria > Squamata > Agamidae > Pogona > Pogona vitticeps. Next base: position 129,294,873 of record NC_135784.1, on the reverse strand, counting down.
GGACCTCGGACAACTGTATGGGGGCAGGCAGGTGGAGACAGAGGAACCACAAATCCAGGAGAAGGGCATGGAGGCAGGTGGTAGGCAGGAGAAAGGAGGTGATACCCATTGGGAAAAGGAGGAAGATGGGGAATGGCTGGAGGCCCCAAAAGAACAGCCACCAGTCTTCTCCCAGTGCACTGGGAGAGGAAGAGCCCTTTTGGACCTCTAAGCTGGGGAGTGGATGACTTTCCATTGGGGCCAAGGAAGGTAAGTCAGGCATTACACCGCACCTCAGTGGGGCTGGCAGGAATGTGGCAGGGATGCTCCACTGCCCCACAGCCAGGGCATCGTACCTGAACTGGAGGTGACACTGCCAATATCAGTGGCTATTGCAGTTGCTTCGGGAGTGAGAGTAGAAGCTGCGGCAGGAGGGCCAACTTCCACCTAGGAATACTGGCCATTGTTAAAGCCAGCCTGGCTGCTGGGCTAGTGACTCCAACCAAACCCTAGCTAGAGACTACAAATTACTTGGAGCTGGTGCCTGTAACCAAGGCTCAAGGTGAAGGGCTGATGGGAACCAGAGATGGGAAGGAGACCTGTCTACTCCTTCAACAAAACCTGTTGCACCTGTTCACCACCCTGCTTAGGACAGTACTCTCCGCCATGGATTCCATTGGGAACCCACAGTGGAGAGTACTGTCCTAAGCACAGGAGAGGGTGGTGGGGACCACACCATTCTTATTCAACTTGATAGAAAAGAATTTCCCTATGAAAATAATTTTAGATTCTGGATTTACAGTGCAACCCTAATTCCATGCTTTTTTTGAGTACTGTACCTGGATTAGGATCAGGCATAAATCCCTTTTGCCAGCAGAAATCTTCTGTCAGCTGATCTTAGAGATCGGCCAACAAAGCCATCAGCCAGAGAACCACCCTGCTGGTTAAGCATGTTTGACAGAAGAGTTTATTTGATTTTTTTTTAAGTAGCAGAAAAAGGAGTGAGCAAGGGAGGGGCTATATCTGAACCATCCCTCCTTCATCCAAGGAAATAGCTATAGTGCCAGCACAAAATTTGGCCAGAGGAATGGTCATTGTTGTTGTTGTTTAGTCATTTAGTCGTGTCTGACTCTTCGTGACCCCATGGACCAGAGCACGCCAGGCCCTCCTGTCTTCTACTGCCTCCCAGAGTTGGGTCAAATTCATGTTGGTAGCCTAACTAATTTCTTATGTTCTAAGGATAGGAGGGGTTGGATTCAACACAGTTTCAACAGCGCCAGTGTTTGCTCAGCTTTTCCTTAGTGATCCTGGCTTGTTAGATTGTGCTCCATGATCTTATGCCCCAACCCCAAGAATAACATGAATTACTTCTGACTTCCTTGGTCTTTCATTGTGCTGAGCAGAGCCTTGCATTTCTTCTCCAAAGTCCTTCCCTGAGTGCACTACTGAAAAGGGCATCCTATGAAGTAACCAATTTAATAAATTCACGGAGAACATTAATATGTTGTGACTAGCCCAGGTTTTGGTGGTAGGTTTTTAGAATGTGGGTCAGGCTGAAGGAGCAAGCACAGTGGCACTTCATGGAACTTTCCTTGTCCAAGAAAGAACAAGGAAAAAGTTGTGTGGTTAAATGGGTGATACCTTTGGCTGAACTACTGTACTTAAAAAATCACTGGGATCCCGTTTGATGTAGTGGATAGAGTGATAGACTCTAGATGACATAAAAAACTAAAACTAAAAGATCAAACAAATTGCAAGCTTTCCTGGAGGAATTCCACTTCATCAAGCTGGGCACCTTCCTTTCATTTCTTCCAAGCAGGCATACATACAGTAGATCACATGGCCAATTAACAATATTCACTCAGAGACTAGGACTCTGGAAATCAGGGTTCAACTCTCCACTTGGCCATGGATGTTCACTGCAGTTGTGGAACTGGTAAAACCAATCCTGAAATATCTTACTTAGCTTTAAAGCCCTATTAAGGGCACTGTAAGTCGACTCTAACTCAACAGCACATAACTCTCTGAAGAAGCCACCTTTGACCCAGAAGTTCTAATGACAAATCGATCTGAAATTTACCCTTTCTGACTAAGGTAACGAAGTCAGTGGCAGAAATGCAACAGTGTACGCTGGATTACCTGGACCAAAGGATTATCCTTCCAGATAGTGCATGGGGCTGAGACTGCTTTCATCCCTTTGCTAGATGACATAAAAAACTAAAACTAAAAGATCAAACAAATTGCAAGCTTTCCTGGAGGAATTCCACTTCATCAAGCTGGGCACCATCCTTTCATTTCTTCCAAGCAGGCATGCATACAGTAGATCACATGGCCAATTAACAATATTCACTCAGAGACTTTGAAGCTTTGTTTGACCTCTAAATTTCAAGTCTGATAATAACAGATAATTATTTGGAAAGGAAACTAAATCATTTTCTAATGTGGTATGTGTTGGTTGCTAATTAACTTGGTTGTTAGCTACTGTGACAAACTGGGTTCTGCCCAGCACTTAGCAATTAACATTGTGAGCCCGAGGATTATGATCAGAGTGAAAGATTAGTGTGTTAGCTGAATGTGGCACAAGAACCCTTTCCTGAATTAAGCAAGATACCCTGCTCTATACTGAGAGATATAAATCATAAACCTTATAGGCTTTGAGGGGGTGGCCCGTACTCTAGATATAACCCTCCCTTTTTGTCTAGAGATGGTATTGCGAGTTTCACATGACTGCTTGATCTTTTCCATATGAACAGACAATTTTCTGCTACTACTTTCTGTAAAAACCATATTTTAAAGGCAAACTATGATTACTAGCAATGGCTGCATAAATATATTTGATTTGCAACATTGTTTTGGTATGTATGGACTTTTCTGAGCAATAACTGGGTTAGCTAGCAGTCCTTCTGGAGGCTCTTTATGTTTCTCACTTCTCAGTTAAATTTGGTAGCCTGCCATTAGTAATTAGCTTGAATTAGGTGTTTCAGGATAACCAGTCCTCCCATTCATGGAAATGAGCCAACCACCTGAGTCAGCATATGCTGGGGGTGTAGGGAGTGGCAGCGAAATGTAGGATGAGAGTCCTGTGTGGACCACACATTTTGTCGATTGTGCCTCTAAGGGGGATAATGCTGCTCTCAAGAGTTGCAGTCCCATCCTTTACATAACTGCCAGTTAATTTCTATATCTTGTCCTTCACTTCAGGCAGCAAAATGTCTTCTGAGATCCGTGAGGATAAGACCCTCCTGGAATGGCTAATTCCTCATGTTTCCTTGCTACATGGACTGGGCTGTTCCACCCCAGAGCATCTGGTGCTCTTGGCTTGATTCTTTTGTGCTAAATGGGACAAGGGGCTTTTGTTTAGGATGCAAAACATGACTTCTACCATATAGATAGAGCAAGAATATAGAAAGTTGCCGTAGGCTTGTACTGTCTCTAAAGTCTCAGGCAGAGATCTCTCCCCTCACCTGCTACCTGTTCCTTTTGACTAGAGATGCTGAGGGTTGAACCTGAAATCTCATGAATGCAAAAACGTGCTCTGCCGATAAGTTATGACTGAAGTTTGGACATAACAAGTTACAAGCAATGTAATAGCACCTTGTGACATATTCCAGGCTGGTGATAACATGAGTGTAATGGAGTTCCATGTCAAAAGCAGTGCAGTAATTGTGAACAGTGGTAAGTAATTTGGTCTGTGTGTGTTAACTGGGGGAGGATTTCTATGGCATGCCATTCCCCCCCAATCTCTCTTTATGCTTATGGGTAGGTTTGAATATGTTTATGAGTAATGTAGTGAGAAAGGCCAGATTACCCATGAGCATGTTTGAACTTGCTTATGGGTTCAAATGAAGGTTGCAGAGAAAATGTGAACTGTCATAGAAATCCCCCCCCCAGTAATAAGTAATAATACTTTTCTATTTCCAGTTACTTTTAAAACTTACTTTGAAAGGGCATTTTAAAGTATTTCAGAGCCATTTTTTCAGTTTGTTTTTAAAATGTCATTCTGTTATCAATCTGATTTTTGAAAATTAAATGAAAAAGTGACAAGTAATGGTTTAAATACCATCTTTTCTCCTGACAGAGAGCTCCATAACTATGAGTATTTGACAGGTACTGTACTACTTTTCCTGATATGCAGTTGCAACAGTGATGGCAACGTCATCTGTTCCTTGTCTGGGTATCATGTAATTTTCAAAAGCATAATGCCTCTGTTGGGGATGGGAATCTATTAACTATATAAAGACAGCACAGCCTGCATCAGGCCTTCATTTGCTAACATCTGTGAGTGATGAGAGAGTGGGACAGATCTTGGGTTGCCAGTTGTTCAGCATGGACACAACTAACCAACTAACCCCTTGTCCTGGTGTTATGCCACTGACTGCAGTTTGACTTTTGGCAAAGCGTTCCACAGCATGGGGATCATTCCCTTTGATCATCTGTAGATAAAGCATCTGTGTAGAAGCTATAGCTATGAAGGCCAGCGGTCGAGTTGGCTCTATGTGGACCAATATTAGTTCAGTGCAGAGGTGTGTATGTGTTGGGCTTATTTCAACCTCGTATTCTGCCTTTAAGAGGTTTGGCTGGGAGGGATCTTTCCAGGCTGGGGTGACTGTCAGTCAATCCAGCAGTAGCTAATTGTTCTCTCTCTGCCTCAGATTTTGAAGAGAACCATGCCTCTTTACACAAAAATCCTTCCCTCTTTTTTTTTTTTAGTTAGTTGTGTGGTAGTCTGTTAGCTGTTATATAGTCAGTGTGCAGTGGTTCAATTAGTTAGCAGCTTATACAACTAGAATGTAGTTGACAGGAGTTTTGGTGGAAGCAGACTATGAAATACAGTAGTTAAGTCCTGTTCTCTGGAAGAAGCTACTTGGATGAGTAGTAAAACATTTCAATCTAATAAGAAAGAAGTCCAGTTGCCATGACTCAAATTCTGGATAACGTCACCTGGATGACTGAGAATCTTCACAGATATTTAAGTTCTCTTTGTGTAACCAGTCATTTTTTTCATACAGCATGCTGTTTTTGATCTGTTGAGAACTGTGAATAAATTAAATCTTTTTATTCTTTTGCTTACCCATGTCTCAGGGTGAGTTATTGAGGCTATATGTCCCAGTTCAGATGAACCAATTAGGAGGAGATTCTGGGGAGACTTGAAACAAATCCTGCTTTGTAGGCCCCTGCAAATTTAATTTAATTTAATTTTAATTTAATTTCATAGTCTACGATTGAGGGGGGTGGCTGTATTTTAACCCTGTTATAAACCACTAGGGCAGTGGCTTTTCACTGGATGGGCAGTATAGAAATAAAAAATTAAAATAAAATAGAGCAAAATAAAATAAAATAAATAGTAGTAATTGACAGCAAAGTTCCTACTTTTTTTCTTGCAGAGATAGACATATTTCAAACTGCATGATGGGCAGAGATTAAATTAATGCAGCCTTTGTTGCTCAAAGTAGAACCTTTAAATTAGGGATGAGTGTGTTTCACTCCAGAGGTTTGACTGCAACTCCCATCATTCTTCACCATTGCCTCTTGTCTAGCATTGCTAGATTTGCAGTCAAACAACAACATATGAAGGGACATCCCACCCACCCCGTTTTAAATTATTACCTGTCATACAACTGTTAAAAACACTGGGGTTATATAAAGGAAATAATAGTAATCTCCTAAAGCCTAAGTAGGAGCTACAGGTTAAACCTGATTTACTAGTAATTAATTTATTTGGAGATATAAAGTTGGATAAAAATGTTTTTCTCCTACTCCTATTTAATGCTTTCTTTGCCAGTTAACCTCTAAAACAAGGAGAATATGATTGTTGTAGGTTTTTCGGACTGTTTGGCTGTGTTCAGCCGAAAAAACCTACAACAACCATCAGATTCTGGCTGTGAAAGCCTTTGAGAATACAAGGAGAATATATTTCCTTCTTCTCTGTGAGGCCTAAAATGAGTCTTCCCCAAAGCATTTTTAAAAACTTAGTTTAAGAACAGGAAATCAAGGAATAGTAATTTTTGCAATTAACACTTTAAAAAGAGTAAGATTACCCCCCACAAATTTACAATTATTATGGTGTTAGTTTAACAGTACCATTACATCAGGTGAGTAGTGGAAATACTGTACTGATCCAAATGCTAGCTCATGGTGAGCCTTTTGCTGTTATGGCTGGCACATGACAGTGGAAATGGCATGATAGTCTGTTTTTTATTACAGGCTGCACCTTGTGACATTCAAATTTTAAAAAGAACTTTAAAGTAACCATTTTAGTGATTTTAAATGAACAAATAAGTAATCAATTACTTTAAAACTGTATCTGTAAGGATAACTGCGTTTGAAGCCCTGGAATCATAATTGTAACTATTTTCTTTTTAAACAGCTTTTTGGACTTTGTATAAGCATGGCATAAAGAGGTTTTTACATAGGGAGGAGTATCTCCACCTGTATCTCTGTTCTGGGCAACAGAGATTTGGATTATGCATCTGGAAACAATGATGAATCTGAGGGTAAAGACAGCACGAGTGTTGTCAGAAGCTAAAATCACATGACTATTCCAGAGATCTGAGTTCAGCAGGCCTTTGTGATTTATTTTATTTTATTTTATTTTATTTAAACATTGCCTGCCATATATCACAAGGTTACAGAGTAGAGATTGGCACGATAAACTGAATCACAAATCAAACAACCCCCCCCCAAACAAAACATGGCGAATTGGGCTGACTCCTTCAGTTCACAACCCAGTTTGGGGATCCTGTTTTGCCGTACCAAAACACAGTGACAAACTTTTCCCCTCTCAGTGCTTCATTTTGCTTCTGCAAAACAGATGCCCCCCCTCCCCACTGCCCTTGTCGCCTCTCTACCTGGTCCTTCCACTGCCACCATCATTGTCAGAGACAGTGAGGCAGCTTCCCTTCTAGGGGCTGGGCCTGCTGTCTCTGCACATGGGCCACCTATCATCTTCCTGGAGCCAGCCACATGCAGAGGCCGTGGCTGGCTCCAGGAAGCTAGGCTACTGCTTCTGCGCATGCACCCGCCACCCAGCTGATAGGCAGGTGCATCTGGGACAGCTTCCCTTCCTAGAGCTGGCCTCAGCCTCTGCACAGGTGTGTGTTGCCCAGTGCACAGAGGAAGTGGAGCTGACTCCTGGAAGGGAAGGCAGACTACTGTATTTTACTGTGGTGGTGGCGGCGGCATGAGCAGCAGTGGCAGGACCAGGCAGGGAAGTCATGGGGCAGTGGGAAGGGGATTGGTGGATGGGCAATCCGCCCCGGCATGAACCTGAAAAACGATGAACTGGTTCGCTTTGGGGTGGTGGTGGTGTGATGGTTTGCGGTTCATGATTTGTGGCTAGCCATGAACCTTCACAATCTCCTGGTTTTCTGGTTCATTCCTCACTCTCTTACAAAGCTGTATAAAATAAGCTGTTTAAAAAAAAAATTAAAACACAGAATTAAACCATTAAAACTGTTGAGCAAAAATGTGAGATCCTCTGATGCTTTCAGTGCTTTTTAAAAACTGTGCATGATCACAGTTGCAAACGAAGCAGGTGTTGACCACTTGGTGACCAATCAAGCTAATTTGCTTACTATGGGAAATGTGAAAAACTCCTGTTGTGATAATCAGATACAGTGGTGCCCCGCATAGCGAGGTTAATCCGTTCCGGATTAACCGTTGCTATGGGGAAACATCGCTATACGGAATGGAAAAACCCATTGGAACATTAAAAATGTTCCAATGGGGCCCAAAACTCACCGTTCTGCGATGTTTCCCCATCCGGCCGCCATTTTCGCGCCCTCGGTAAGCGAGGGCAGGACGCAAAAACGCTGCGCGCAATCATTTTGGGCGTCCGGTGGCCATTTTGGAACCGCCGATCAGCTGTTTTAAAAAATCGCTATGCGGAAATCGGTAAGCGAAACGCTTACCGATCGTTGCAAAGTGATTTCTGGCCATAGAAAGCATCGGTATGTGATCGCATTAGCGATCCCAAAAAACGGATCGCTATGCGAATTCGTCGTTAAATGGTGCGCTCGTTATGCGAGGCACCACTGTACTAGAGACATTCAGGAGAAAACTGGGCTACCATCTGTCAGATCTGCTTTGACTTGAATTCCTGCATTGAGCAGGGGGTTGGACTCAGTGGCCTTATATGCCCCTTCCAACTCAGTCACTCTATGATTCTATGTGTTTCGGCACTTAAGGAATTCTCTGTTCAAATGTATATTTTGCCTCTCAGAAGCCCCTTGTTTTTAGGCAGCTGTGCTGGAGGAGAAGGCTGCATTTCCCAATCTTCTGAAAAACGGACACCCAAGGAAGAGCTAACAAGTTTGCATACAGACTTACAAGAAAAATATAATAGTAAAGAATTGGGTTCTTTGTCTTTCATATACATTTTAAAGGCAGTTCATCATCTATGTCCTACCAGTCTGGAAAAGTAACTTTCTCAGACTACAGTTCCCAGAATTCACCAGTCAGTAGCCTCCCTTTTTTGTTTAGTTTCTTCTCCCTCTTGTTGCCTCCTTTCTCCCCTCTGCTTTCTCCCCTCTGCAGGCGTTATATAGGGATTTATATAGGGATACTGTGCCGAAAAGGGATGTGGTGGCGCTGCGGGTTAAACCACAGAAGCCTCTGTGCTGCAAGGTCAGAAGACCAGCAGTTGTAAGATCAAATCCATGTGACGGAGTGAGCTCCCATCACTTTTCCCAGCTCCTCGCCAACCTAGCAGTTCGAAAGCATGTAAAAATGTGAGTAGATAAATAGGGACCACCATGGTGGGAAGGTAATTGCGTTCTGTGTCTGGCCACATGACCACGGAAACAGTCTATGGACAAACTCTGGCTCTACGGCTTGGAAAGGGGGCTGAGCACCGGGCCCTAGAGTCGGACACGACTGGACTAAATGTCAAGGGGAACCTCTACCTTTACTGTGCCTAGAAAGGTCTTCTAATAGAGGGTGGTTGTACGAGTGATGAATTCTTTTCTAGACTGCAGATTTGAAAATGAAGTTTGAAGTAGCAAAAAATTTCCACAGTTGTGGGAGAAGAAGCACAGAGACTGATTCAGCTGCTCCTCTAGCTGCCAGCCAGGCATTGGGCCACCATCACTCAGCTCGCTCTGAGGGACTAACAGGGTGAGGGAGGAACAATAGAGAATGGGCTGTGAACAGATATGCCCAAGAAGAGAAGGGTGGGAGGCTGAATGATGAATAGATGCTTCCTACACATGTTTACAAGGAGAGGCATTGACACCCACCATCCTGGGTGCCTCCAGGGTCACTAGCACAGAAGGATGAGATAAAAGAGTCACTGTCAGCATAACAGCCCCAGGGTAGAAGGAATTTCCATCAGAGAGGCTGGGAAATAAGAATCCCTTAACTATGAAATTGGGAGTTTCATTCTTTATGGGAACATAAAGGAAAGCATCATGGCCTGCAATGCAGTGAGATTGTTAAATTATGCTAAATTAATTCCCCCTTCCCCACACAAATTGCAGATGTTAATGGTTTCCTAATGAAGATACCATGAACTATCAGGGGCATTTCTTCCATGGGGCCTAGAATATGGGCTTATATGCAATTGGCCCCACTTGTTTCTTATGTCAATGAGTGTCCTATATGGCCCATACAATTCTTTTATAGAAACTCTTCTGATGGAATGTTAATACCAGTCAGGAATGTAGGGGCTCAAAGAATGGACATTTTTTCAACCTTTTTCTAATTCTCTCTTATATGAGCCCTGGCATATGTTTTGTTTGGAAAATGTAACTAGGAGGTTTCCTCGAAGCGCTGCAATTTGGAAATAAAACAAACTGACAAACAAACAAGCAAATAAAATTAATATATTTTTTTAAACATTGCATGACTTCAGTCTTTCGGGTTCCCCCCCATAATGCATCCTATACTGAATTTTATACAACATATACTCAGCAGTGTGGTATTGTGATAACAGTGTTGGACTAGAACTCAGAACACCTGGATTCAAATCTCTACTTGGCCATAAAAGATTACTAGGTGACCATATGCTAGTTATATCCTCCCAGCCTGGCCTATTTCATACGATGGTCTTAAGGATAAATAGGGAGAAGGAATGGATGTATACTGCCCTGAACTCTTCGAAGGAAAGGTGGAATATAAATCTACCGTAATAAGTGACTGATTGAATAAGCAAGCATTTCCAGAATGCATATTTGTCCCCAGATATTATGCCAAGTAGTTATGGATATTTTTGTGCATGTGTGTTATCATGAAATGATGCCCGAAACATTGAACTGTCCCTCGTGCTCCAGAGTTATATTTTAATAATATTTATTTATTTATTTATTTATTTATTTATTTATTAGAATTTTATCCCGCCCATCTAGGCCAAGGGTCTACTCTGGGCAGTTTACAAATTTAAAAACAATAAAAACAAAAACCAAAAAGTCCAAGATGCCGAAGTTTGAATAATTAAGATATGGCGGTTAAGATATGGCAGGAGGGAAAGCCTGCCCAAATAACATTATTTTCCAATGACATAAAAGACAGTTGTACTATTTCTGTATTGTGCAGGGTGGAGGAAAATGTCAAGATCGCTTCAGCCGATGCTGGCTGGCCCCATTTGCAACATTCCAAGAAAAACACCAGGCCACCCCCGTTTTCTGCTGTTCACTCTCCGGCCCACAATTCATAGGTCATGACTCAGAGCAGAACAGCAACAAACACACAAAAGGCCACCGTAATTATTTCGCTGCGCTGGTTTGGTGAAAAACATTATTACAGTATTTTGGTAGGAGGCTGGGTTTTCAAAAAGACAGGCAGTGAGAAGAGAAAGCAAAATAACAACAACAACAATAATAAAAACCCACACTGAAACACAAGCAAACCACCTCAGTGGCCTCTTCTCTGTTATGAGTTTTGACTGAAACTGTGGAGTCATCAAGTGCACAGGTGCAGTTTATGGTCCTCGGTGTTTGGACACAGGAAGCTAGATGGCCTGCCTCCTCCCTAAAATGTGGATGAAATTAAGGAGCTGGAGACAAGAAATGAAAACAGACCAGTGAGGGTAGGGTCCCGGGTCAGCACTGGCTTACTTGAACTGATGAGTTGAAGATAGTGACTGTTTTCACCAGCTTATGCCCAAGGGTAACCTGTATGTATGTGGGTGGTGGTGGGGTGTGTTACTTTCTCTTTTTCAAAGACACTTGTGCACCATCTATATTTGTCTTTCTATATTTTTATGATTTTCATATTTAATATGGGTATTTCCTCAAATAACATTTCTTGGTCTTTCGGGTATCAGAGAAGCCCTATTGTTTTGCTGCATGGATTAACATGGTTTCCTTATACTGTATATTTCAACTGCTACATTCAAAGATTTAGACTAGAGATGTGGATGAACCAAAACAAACAAACAACTCCCCCCCCCCAATGTTCCAGGCTGGTTCATGGTTTGGTTCATGCGGTTTGTTTTGGTGAAATGAAACAAAGCAGCAAACTTTTTTCTGCTCGGTGATTCATTTTGCCTTGGTAAAAATGAATGCCTCCTACCCCCAGAAGGAAAGCCGGGCTGCTGTCTCTGAAGATGGTGGCAGTGGAAGAGGAAGAGGTGGCAGGACCAGGTACAGAGGTGACAGGGGCAGTAGGGAGGTGACAGGTGGGCAGCAGAATGGGATGGAGGCACTGGCAGATGATTGAACCAGAAAAACGAACTGTGAACTAATCTATTTTTCCAGGGTTTGGGGGGTTCCTAGCACAAACCATCTTGATTTTTTGTTTTTCCAGTTTGTGCCCATCTCTAGTTTAGACTCTCCTGTCCCCCTCTCCCCGCAAATACACTTCCTCAAGCAAAAGGATGGGAAATGAAAAAAAAATGAATTATCCATGCTTGCAGCTTCGGCTATGGTGGCTTTAACTGATGGACACTCATGTGGTCTCAGGATTTGGAAAAGTTACATTTTTGGATCAGAGCTGCTAGTCACTGGCACTGAGAATGGCCAATTGACCATGCTGGTTGCGGCAACTGGAGGGCTGTAGTTAAAAAAAAAACAACACCCCATTTCCTGTGCAAGATGCACAAATACACACTAAGAGGAATTCTGAACATTTCTGTACAATTTGCTTTTCATTTGCAGTGTTTGTTTTATTTTAGTTTGATTTCTTTTGTTGGTGCCTCACAGGTGTTGAACCTCAGCTTGCTATGGTGGTAACCTCAGCAGCTGACCCAGGCTTTCTCCATTTTTGTACTCTCAGCACTGCATCTGAGGACACATTCAGAAACTGCCTTCGTACTGTAGCTTTCTCACAATTCTGCAACTTTCCTGGAGACTTGAAAGTGTTTTTAGGCCAGATCATGGTCTGAAACTCTGTGACAGTTCTCATTTTTGTGGTCTTTTAGCAGTTGGTGCTGTCAGAAACATTTTCACTGATACAGAAACCTGTTTCATATTCTGGTAGACATATCACTGGATTTCTCTAGTTTTGTTTTAAACGCTGAAAGGAAATGATATGTCCAATATATTCTGTTAGCCCCCACTGAGACTCCAGGAAGGGATACTGAAACCATGCCACCACCAAGTGCACTTTAGCAAATCAATTATAAATGGGTGACTCACACATTTAAAGTCATGTTCATGGTCATTGTTTCCATTGTATGCAGTTTCTTCAGTACCATTTCCCTGTTCTTAATATTTCATCTCTTCCCCCCCCCCCCTCACCTCCCATAAGACACATTGGTGATTCCAGTTCCATTGGAGATCATATACAGAGTGAGATTATGTCAAGATGCTATGTAGTCAGTTCTATCTGACCAACTAATGATGTCAACGTGGGCAATCTAGAGTGATGGCAATGCCTCCTGTATTGTTCACTCCAGTTAAAGCACAGAGAATGATATAGCCTATCAGATTTGCCTAAGTATTGACATTGTTGGAGACAAACAAAACACATTTATAAAGGATGTGCTTCCTGAATAGAAAGACATCTCTGATTCATTTCAACTGCTCCCCAACTGAATGAGGCCATTATTTAACACTGGGAAGATGGGGGTGGGGTGGGGAAATCCCATTTAGAGACCAACTTAATTTAAACCAGGTCTCTCCAGTCCAGATTGAACACTTCCTGTCCACTATACCACACTTGCTTCTGTGGCAGAAATCAATTCAGTCTCCATTTTGTTCCTCATCATAGCCAGAGACATCATCATAACCTCAGCCAGTCCGGCTGAGTGGCTAGAATACTGAATTCGAAGCTGACTTCAAGCTTCTCCTCAGTTGGAGGCTCTTTTTCTTTCTTTTCTTGTTAACTCCTTAGCTTTTCTGTCTGTAAAATGGGAATCAAAGACACCTGGAAGAGTTGTGGTAAGTAAAAGAAGTACAAGAAGATTACGCCATGATGCAAGGAAATATGTGGGAAACCTTGCGTGCATAGGGGAGCTGTGTCCCAGCTCAGAGATGTAGGAAGTGGTCTATTTGGGACTAGAAAACCTAGGATTTGGCTATCTGTATTGAATAATTGGCGTGGAATCACAAACAATGCATTAGAGGAACAGGACAAGTCAAAATGGTTAAGCATGCATTAAAACTCACAATCTGCTTGTATTTAATTGAAAGCTATAACCAAGTGTCTTATTGAAAGAATCTAAGTGGAGGTGATAGGTAAGTGTCTTAAGGGTTGCTTTTCTTTCTTTAGAAAGAAAAGAATAAACTGCCAAATACATTGTTCATAGAAGAGCACAATAAATCATTTTAATGTAGCACTAAATACAGTTTTGGAAGAGGAAGGAATTGGGAGAGCCAGATGCAAGCTTAAATAGTCTGCCATTTCAATGAGGTAATGTTTTTTTAAAGGTACCTCTGAAATGATGCCTGGGGTTTATTCCTTACAGCAGCTCTCATCTGTTGCTCAACTTTATAGTCTGGTGCCCCAAAACTTTGCTAGAAAGACACCATCAAACATAGGGAGAGCACCTCCCAGCCCATCAGCGGGACACCTTCCCACCCAGGAGGATAGTCTCCATCTTCTCTGGGTTCAACTTGAGCCTGTTACCCTGGTCCATTCCAGCACCAAAGCCAGACAGCGCTCCAACGCCCGGATGGCATCCACTGCAGAGGTGGAAAAGGAGAGACAGAGTTGTGTATCATCAGCATATTGATGATACTGTACTCCAGATCTCTGGCTGACCTCCCTCAGTGGCCTCACATAGATGTTGAAAAGCATTGGGGAAAATGATGCCCTGTGCCAAACCCCATGGAAAGGTCCCTTCCAGCCACAACTGCTATAGGCAGCATGCAAGATTGCAAAAAACTCCTACAGGGAATATGTGGCTCTCCAGATTCTCCTAGACTGTGCCTCCCATCATCCTTTGTCAACTATGGAGTATTCTGGCTTGAGAGGTTGGAAACTGAAGTCTAATAATACAGAGAGAATGCAATATTTTTCCACTGTTTTTTCAGCAAATACAGAAACATAATCTTTCCACACCATAATATGGCACCTGGTTGCTGGTTTGAATAAGCTGTGGCCTGTGGCTGCTGTTTCCGGGAAAAAATAAATGACATTTGCCCAGTTTTCCAACTCTTTGTGCATGTGCATTATCACTATTCCTGCATTTTGCAACTATTTGTGGTTTGAAGGCTGGCACCTTTATTCTCCCTTACCATTTCTCAAAAAGGGGAAAGTTCTCTAGATCTGGAAAAGTTCTGGCACCCTGCTCATCTCTAGCTCCTTTTCTGTTGGTTTACATAGGCAAGGAGGGGGGGCAAGCCCACAGTTCCATGCACCTGTGCTGACTGTACAAAACTTTTAACAGGTTCCATGTGTCACACTTGTGTTAGTGTTTAATTTCTGTGCTCTGCAACCTCAAGGAGAAACGAACACATCTGTTTTCCATTTTGCTGAATTTTTTCATACCCTCAGATTCTTCTTTGTTGGAATGTAAGTTGCTGCACAGTGACTCTTAAGTCATAATTTTAATCAGGTCTCTTTCCTCCTATACTCATGAGATAAGGGGAATGATCACGATGATGTAGGATGAAGTAGGAAACTTGCCACAAAATATTCTGCCTCAGTTGAAGCAATCTCCTCAGGATTGTTTCCAGAAATGGTAGTCTCTTTAATCAATGTTGCACCCCAAACAATAGTCATCTGGTACTTTAAAAGGGAAAAGTTCCTCTTCTTACAACGTCCTCCAGGCACACAAATCTTTCAGAGATATGTACCTGAAAAATCAGATACAAAACAAAGCCATGCTTATCTTCTAATACAGTAATTGATTACAAAACGAAAGCAGGCTAATTTTCCAAATGCAGACTGAGGCGAGTTTGATAATAAACAGTAGAGCAGGGATGGTGAACCTATGGCACGCGTGCCACAGCTGGCAAACAGCCCTCTCTGTGGGCACACAAGCCGTAAGTCGCCAAAGGAAATACTTACCCGTCCTCTGATCCTGGATTTTGGCACTCCCCTCTGTTGGTGCAGCAGTCCAGCAGAGGGGTGCAATGGCAGCCATTACCAGTCTGGCCAAATGGGGGATTGGAGGACCAGTAAGTATTTACAGTGGTGCATCGCTTAACAGGCACTCCGTTTAGCGATGAAACCGCACAGCGATGAACTTTTTGCGATCGCAAAAGCGATCACATTGCGATGTTTCCTATGCGGTTTTCTCGCTTTGCGATGATCGGTTCCCTGTTTTGCTTACCGATCTCACTGATGTGAGAGGTTGGACTGGAAGCTTCTTTGAAGTGGCATATTTCCTCCCCACTTGTACTCTCCAAGTCCATGGAATGCTCATGGTGTTGATGATGAAGATGAGGCTTGCCAGATCTCAGAGAATGAGCTGCTGTGCCAGGAAATGGCTGGGCTCTTCTGAATCTCCAGGCCAGGCAAACACATGTGAAGAGCAGTGGTGGAAGGAAAGGAGCAAGTCTCATTTATTGTTATGGGGTGGCCATAGTGTTTGGGTACCCAACTCCAACCCTCTCTGAATGGCACCAGGTCTCACTGGCTTCCTGTGTCTGTCCAACACGACACATAATATACTTGCTTAGGAGCTCAGACAGGGAACCCACAATGCCTAGCTCACTCCCTCACACATACATGGAGAAATATTATGTTCTCAATTCCTGTGACATCACAAGGCCCCACACCATGACTTCACAAAGGCCCACCCCAGACTTTGGGCCCCAGATATAATGAGGGGATGGGGAAGATAATCCTGTGACAGCCCCTGACGAACAAGACAGCACTTCAAAACCATTCCGGAAAATTCTTTTATTGGTTTTGGAAAAGAAGCTAAACGGGTATCCTCAGCGGAGACAACGGCCTTGTTCAACTCCAGCAGGCCGCCTGCCTTCTGGCCCCTCGCATCCCCCTGGAGAACTAAGGGGCAAGCTCGTCCACTGCCGTCAACCAGCTTCAACCCAGGCATATCCACCAACCAATGTTCTGGCAACTTCACCCCGAAGTTCCACCTGCCAACATCCACTGGCTTCCACCAGGAATATCCACCCGTTCATCTCTTCCACTCCGCTTCTGAAGCTAGCCTCCGTCAGCTCCCGAATGCTTGTGTCACACACACACACCCCAACAACATCCCCACAGAACGCCAGCCAGCCCATTCACACACACATTCACACACACACACACACACACACACACACACACACACACACGCCACTCCCGACACATACACACCGTCACTCCACCAGCCATTCACACACATGCCCGGGCTTCCATCCACGGATATAAACCAAGGTTCCGCCAGCTGGTTTCAGGAGGTTAACATCCCCCGGCTTCATCCACCAACCTCTGCTGGCCTCCGCCTTGTGGCCTCAGCCGGCTTCCACAGGGAGATTCCACCAGCTTCTGTCTGCCAACATCCACTGACTTCCCCCTGGTCCATCACCAACGTCAACCAGCTTCAAGCCACAGATCTCCGCCAGCCTTGAGCTGTTAACTTGCAAGCCCACTTCACAAATTCATCTGCTTTTGTGAGAGAACTTGCCTTGGGCAGAAGGGCTGGGTCCCCTGCAGCCATTGCCGCTCTCTCTGCCGGACTGCCCTCTGGTCTCCTGCCCTGCCCAGCAAGCCCCTTTTATCTGCCAGCAGAGAGGTGGGGCCCCTGTGAGGTCACAAAGATCCAGGAGAGTGGGGTTGGGTTCCCAAGGCAGCAGCAGCACCCTCGGGATTGGCTGAGTCCTGAAGATGATGTCAACAGTCCCTCATGTGATTCATCCACAAAAGCTTGCATTTTTTAAAATTTGTGGCCTATTTATGTATCTCCTGTGACCAATACCTCTGATTGTTAAATCTCCCCATGTTGGCCTTCTGACAGGATTCTAGGCTGGTGCTCCAAAAAGTTATCTTCCAGCATTTTCACCAAAAGGAACTTTCCTAAGCTCTGAGCTAGGGAGCAAAATGAATAAAGATGGGCATAGTCACACAATGAAGCCTTTGACGCTTTTTTGCCTCTTTTTGGACATTTTTTTCTTGCCCTTGCCATGAAAAAGATAGTATAAGGAGCCTGTTAAGAAAACAACCTAAGTTTTTGAAACACATATGAGTATTTTAACACCATCCCTGCACTATCAAAGATGAAGCTGTGTTTCAAAGACTCTCCCAGCCTTTGGAACTCTCTCCCACTGGAAGGCAGATTTGCCCCACCAGTAAGTATTATTTGTTAATACCACCCATGGGGGGGGGGGGAAACAAGCATTTAAACCTTGCAGTGTAGGAGCAGTTGTTTTTTCTAAACTAAAACCTCAGCATTCAGATTTTAATTGCAGTATTGGCACTTTGAAATAAATAAGTTGATTTTGTGTTGCAGTTTGGGCACTCAGGCTCAAAAAAGTTCACCATCACTGCAGTAGAGCAAAGAGCCACTGATACTTGAGAACATATACATGGAGGCTTCAGTGAACTAAGTTGAAAACTCATCTCCTACCACCATACCTGGTTATACATTAAAAACTGTCCTTTGAAACAAATGTCTTCAGGAAGGATCATGACTGGAGAAAAAATATATCAGCACAAAAATATTTTATTAGAGAGGATTGTCCAGCTGACAGCACAGTGTAAACAAATAAAGGTATGAGAACAACTAGTCCAGAAAAAAAGGAGAACTTAGAGCAGTATAATTGGATAAGATAAAAACAGCCATGGTTTATTTAAGAAGACAATATTATGAATATGGCAACATAAATTCAAGAGTACTAACTAGAGACTTATATAAAAAAGCAAAACTTGTAATAGCTGTAATAATTAGCAAAGAAGGAAAAAAGAGTGCTTGTTTTAGGTTTTTTGGGCTCTTTGGCCATTTTCCGAAGGTTGTTCTTCCTAACGTTTCACCAGTCTCTGTGGCCGGCATCTTCAGAGGACAGGAGTCAGAACTCTGTCTGTGTTCTGGTGCAGTTTTTGTTTTATAGAATAATAAAAAATAAGCCCCAAATACAGAAAATTCTGGACAGATATATTATGAGATACAAAACAAATCCTCATAAAGATCTTTCACAACCAAACTGAAAATACTACAACAAAGAACATTTTAAATATAAATTAAAACTCGATTCAGTTGAAGTCTGTACAAGGATCAATGCAGCCATTGCACTAACTTTCTTGGAGAAATAGCTGTTAAAAGTCATGAAAATTTGTATGACAAGGGTGCATAGTAAAATGTAAATCTTTTATTATCAGTAAAGCTTAGTATTATACAAAAGCAAAAGACTGCTGTTTTGACACCAAGCAATAAAAAGTGGGTGGAAGAGCCCATCTAGAAGTGAATAGCAACTAATGCTGGTTCAAGAGAGAAAAAGAACAGCAAGTATTTTTTAGATGACAACAAACATTAACAAGCAATGGAAAGATGTGTCATGTTAACTAGTCATACCATTTTATATGTTTGCTTTGTGGGATTTGATGGTTTATTATAACTATTTTATGATTTTATAGATTGTATCTTATTAATTTAACTAAAATAAAGCAATCAACGAGCTGGCAACTTGTTCACCCCAATGGCACCCAGAATCTACTGCCATATCTCTTGGCTTGAGTTTGCTTATCGAGTCCAGTCTACTTCTGAACAAGGAACGCTTGGTGAGAATTCGCTGTCTCATCTTGTGTGTTTATACCACCAGCAAACATTACTTTGTGGGTTTGGTCCTTCATTTTGAGCACCTTTCCCCTTCTCATCAAGAAAGGGAAGTTGCCATCTGTCAAACGTGTCACTGAAGCGTGCTGGGATGCAATATTAATAAATCCCACAAATTGCTTTAACAGTGTTTGGTCACAAAACAATTCACAGTCCCATCCAAGCGCCTGACATTAAACAAACACAAGAGTTCTCATTCCCTTGAGAGCGGCTCCGATAAAACACGCTGTTTATAATGTGCTTATTTGCTGATTGGGAGGTCAAGCGTGTTTGCCATTCCCAGCGCTCTCTCAACTGGGACCTTTGCTTTGTGTTGGGCCCCATCTTTCTCTTCCCTCCCCTCCTCTCAGAAAATGTGTCTCCATTTTCCAGTGAAATGTTTACAGCTCGGAAGTTGCAAAGATAATTTTAACCATCTGCCTTACCTCCAAGAAAGGAAGGTTTTGATTGTTGCAGTTTCAAACAAGGCCTTTTACAAAACTTCATTTCCTTTTTTTTTTACACTCTGGGATTTGCAAAATTATAAGATTGCTCACTTCAAGCCTCTGGTTATAGACAGACAGTTATTGATGGAAGGCCCTGGTGAATGTAAACCATGCGACACCCATTCCCTCGCTCATCAGTCACATGCAATTAGAAACGACACTAGAAAGATGTGAAATAGCTGAGGGTTTGGCAGACACAGATTCCACACACACACACCGCAAAAAGGGCAGCAACAGAATGTGCAACTGCTGTGTGGATATCACCTCCATGAAGTGCATCACCCATCCATGTCAAGGTGTTCTAAGATGGCATAAGCAGGTAATGCACTGAAAAAAACAAATTTAAAGCAGGAGTCACAGTCCATCATTTTTATACACAATACATGAATGGAATTCTTAACTTCCACTGATTTTCTGACTGACTGACCAATTGATTGATTGATCAAATATTTATTGCTTTGATTTGTATGCCACCCCATAGTTCACAAGACAGTCATAGTAAATCTCATTAAAAGAATAATACAATATACTATACAAATAAATACCATAACATTGATTAAACCATTGTAACTAACTAAGGTAAAGGTAAAGGTTCCCCTTGACATTTAGTCCAGTCGTGTCCGATTCTAGGGGGCGGTGCTCATCCCCATTTCCAAGCCATAGAGCCAGCATTTGTCCGAAGACAGTTTCCGTGGTCATGTGGCCAGTGTGACTAGACACAGAATGCTGTTACCTTCCCACCATGGTGGTACCTATTTATCTACTTGCATTTACATGCTTTCAAACTGCTAGGTTGGTGGGGAGCTGGGAGAAAGCGATGGGAGCTCACTCTGTCGCGTGGATTCAATCTTATGACGGCTGGTCTTCTGACCCTGCAGCACAGAGTCTTGTGCGGTTTAACCTGCAGCGCCACCACGTCCCAACTAACTAACTAAACCTAACTAACTAAACTTATCTTTAAATAAACAAATTAAAACAACATTGAATGTGTCAGGTGTCAAGCATAAGTAAAAAGCAGCTTCAAATAATTCTGTTTTAACTTGTTTCGTTAAAACAGAGAGGTAAGGCTCGAGGTGAACCTCTGTTGGACATTTGTTCCAGAGGTTCAGGGCCGCAACCAAAAAAGGCCCATTTACTAATATTCCTCCTTAGCTGTTACTCTTTTTAACATCATGGACTGTGAAGAGTGGGTGGGACAGGTAGCTGTTTCACAGGAGAGTCTTCCAACAGGTATCAAAGTCGTAAACCAATAACGACTTTACAGGTGAAACCCAGCACCTTGAATTGGGCATGGAAACTAACAGGAAGCCGATGCAGATGTGCTAAGACTAGAGATATGTGTTTCTATCTTTTGGTACCTGTGATCAGTCTAACTGCCACATTTTGGACCTGCTGAAGTTTCTTTACTGATTTTACATAGAGAGTGTTAACAGTAAATTATCTTGAAGATTAACTGCTATTGTTAGGCATTTTTTCTCCCGGTCAGAACACAGCTAAGCAATCACCTGAAGTTGATTAAAACCACTCTTGGACATAATAGAAATTTATCCCTCTGTAGAGAGACCTGGGCCCAAGAGCACACCCCAACTGTGAACCCAATCCTTCAAGGGGAGTGTAATCGTATCTAGACTAGATAAATCTCTACCTGGCTCTGATGATCCTCCCAATAATAGCGTTTCTGTCTATCTGGATTCCGTTTCAGTTTATTGGTCTCATCCAGTCCATTATAACTGCCAGACAGTGCTCAAGGGCCTGTACTGCAGCACCTGCAGGTGAAGAAAAGGAGAAATACAGCTGTGTGGCATCCGGATATAGATGACAATGAATTCCAGATCTTTGGATGACTGCTTTCAGTGGCCACTTGTTATAATTATGTAGAACATCAATTTGTATACAAAGAGGATGGATTTTCCTTGGGACCACGGCAAACACACACATGCAGAGTACTGTATAACCCTTAAAGGGATTGGGAACCTTGACAGTGTAAACATGCCCATCTGCCCACTTATGCATACAGGTTTGAAATGCATGCACAGTCTCTCTCTCTCTCTCCCTGTGCCTATCTGTCAGACTTACTGTTGCCTAGAATGCTTGCTAGCTAACTGCTGGTTTGATTTGAAAACCCATGTTTCTGCTTTTCATCCCATACCAACATTACACACAGGTGTACGTGTTGCGGCACAGGTCTTTGCTCTAGCAATAGAACCCCTAAGAACCCCTGACAGCTGCACTAGAAGAAGCAACTGATTGCAAAATACTTGGGACAGGCAGGAATCCACAGGGCAGAAAGGGGCAAGTCAAGGGTTATATTATTACCAGGTGCAGGGGGGGCGGGGCAAGGGGATTGTTCAGCCATGCCCAAGAGAACAGCAGGCTGCTGGCTTCTTTTAATGTTGAATTCCTTGACCCATTGTGGGAGTTATACAATTGCAAGCAAAATCTGGTTGGCTATCTACAATTATAACCACTCTTCTGGGCTCAGGAAAGTCACAATCACAAGGCTCAAAGAACCTCCAGGAAATCTCACTTAGATAGTTCTTCTAGTAGGATAAGTAAATCGGGAGCTGTCCTGGGTCTCTTCTCGAGCATCCCTATTCGATTCCCTATAACAACTAGGCCCTGTGCAAAAATAGCGTGAGAAAAGCTTGATGGCCTTTTCGGGTCATGTGTGAAAATGCCTTTTGCATGAACTGTATTCTATTCAAAATGGTCTTTAGAAGATTTGCACTGATTTGCAGATCCTGCTTTAGATAGGATGTTGTTTACCTTGTATCTCGGTTCAGCCTGCCTTAGCAAACTCTTGGCTAAGCTCCTCAGTGGCTCCAAACACCCTCTTCTGTTAATCTCTACAACTGTTTGTTTTATGGTGTAGATAGAGACTACTCTGCATTGTCGGGACATCATCCCTGGATGGTGTTTTACTTGGCAACATCTCTAGGCCTGGATCTTGGCCTCACTGGATTACTCATCATTGGGAGCCAGATAAAATGAAGCAGGCCCTCATTGTGTCTGCTCATGACAAGTGGTGGAGGGTTAGCAAAAGGGCTCTTCTTGATTCTTACAGGTTGAATAGGATCACCAGGTCTCAGGGTGCTGGAGACCCTAATCTGGAGCGAAGCAGCAAGTTGAGCATGAGTGGGGTGACTCATGAGCTTTCTTGCTGCTTAAACTCTAGCAGGGCCTGGGGAAGGGAATAGCTAGTGGTCTGAGGGTAATCTTTTGCAAGCCCCATATTGATTAATTGAGTTTGACCAGATTCAGACCCTATTCATCCACATTTCTCTTTGTCTTCATTTCCACAGTTAGTTGGACCACCTCACATGTAAAAGTCATACTTGCTCTTCTTTTAGGGCTGCATGCCATAAATTTTTTCTGCCCCCTTGCAGACAGTCTGAGCAGGGGGGGGTGTCTGCCTTATTCAAAACATTTCAGGGGAGGGTACTGTCCTGCACCAGTCATGATCCTGGATGACCATGGCTGAAATTCTGTTCAGCAGTTATGCAAAAGGTGTAACTTTTAGGAGCAAATTTCTGCAACTTAAGAAATCCCAATAGGAATTATCTTTTGCATACTGAGTCATATGGGTTTGGAGATCAGGCTACTGACTGGGGTCACTAAAGGGACATCTTCCATACCTTCAATGCATATTTTCTGGAGCATGGCACTAGAGGGTAGTGGTGGAACAAAGGAAGCTATTATTTGGTTTGTCTTCAATGGAAGTTCACCACATTCCCAAAGTTGATGGGACTGCATAGGATCTCAGGTCCAGGTCAAAGCTGTTCTTTCCCACATTTTCATTTTTTTCCTGATCCAAAAATATATAAATACCTACAAAAAACTTTCCAAAACTGGAGAGCAAGTCAGTTTGGGCCACTTCCAAATCAGCTTGGTCTTGGTTTTTTAATAGCAAATGTTTGGATACAAACTAGTTCAGATGGTATTCACACATCCCTAATAGAAAACAAACAGGCCGTTATGCTTGGGTGCAGAGTGCATTCCTTTTCTCTATGTGCTTAAATATTCTTTCTTCCTGAATTTTTTTTTAAATTTAATCAGACAATGAACTTCAAGTCAGATTCTCCCAATAAAAGCAGAGGGGTGGAGGTGCAGGAATCAACAACCCATGAGCAACCTTTGTGAAACGTGCACCTCTTAAAGTTAAGGGGAACCTTCTTCCCGTTCGAACAGGGAGCCTATCCCCTTCGCCTTTCAGCCAATGGACAGTTTCATAGACATGGGCTCAATCATGATCTAATGGTTACTATGTGATTTTGGTTATAAAAATATCCGCCCTCATAGATCCATGGTTTAACATGACACTTCCAACCACCTGTATGCTGCTATATGGAATTTACTGTTGCCAGCAATCAATGCAGAAATCCTTGGAAGAAACTTATTTTGTTTCAAAAATGCTATACATCTAATATTAAATCTGGGATTTATTTGAGCAAGAATGAGATCTGAAACATACGTATGAAGTTACAAGGCTAGACCTCTCTTGTTTCTCTTTCTGTGTGTCTATACGTCAGTGTGTCTCACTGTGTCTGTCTCTGTCTCTCTGTCTTTCTCACAGATGAACAGTGTATATATGAATGCATTAATTTATCTGTTATGTTCATATAGCAACTTTAATCCAAGGAGTTCCATGTGATGTACATGTCTCTCTTTGCCATCTTTGTCTTCACAACATCTCCTTAATGTAAGTTAAAATGAAAGGTGGTACAGGGTCAATCCAATGTAACGACTTGTACTCAAGGTGAGTATTGTTATTATTTTTTGACATGATGACCTTAGGAGGAATTTTCTTCATGTCATGCTCTCACACAGCTCTTCACAGTCTATCTGGCTATTGTGTTGACATAAGCATGTAGCTCCTTGGTAAACCTTCCATGCTGAGGTCTCAGACCTCATTTGCCATGGCTCAGTGTTTGCAGCTCTCCCATGTTTTCTTCTTAGCTAATAATGCAGGGAACTGTTTAAGAAGGTGGGATAAACATGTCTTCATTCAAAAGCCCACAAAGTTTGTTTACTTCTTTGATGGAACAGACTAGCTTAAGGTGTGCTTGTTTGCAGATGGAGGGATCAGGTCTCTTGAGTCCTGTTATTTGCAAAGGGAACAATGTTGGGCTGTGAAATTTCACAGCAATTTAGAACAGCTCATTGCACTTGTGGGTAACTTCCTAGGAAGTGTGATAAGTTAGGTGCAAGTGTGGCCACTTAAGGCAATTTATTCTTTATAGTTAGCTACGCACACTTCACTAATTAGGTGTGAATTAGCACTCTTGCAGACATCTTTCTGGATGCCACAGGGGTCTGGATGCTTGTACTCCATTCAAAGCCTTTTATTCAACCCTACAGAAACTTCTCATTTATGAATGTAGGATATTGCTCCTGTGTCCATGCTTCCAAATGGCAGGAAATGTCATGTTTACATAGCAAAGGCCACACTGAATGTTGACAACCACAGTATCAGCAATCAAGATGGTCTATAGAATCCTTCTTGTGCTCACTGCTACCATTTACAGACACCAGACAAAGGAAAATCCTAGAACCTGATTCTGTTTTTCATTAGTGTACCCAAATTCCCTCCCAACCTTTAGAAGGCATCTCAAAACATTGCTTTTTAGAGAGGTCTTCCATAGCAACCATGCCTGATCTCATGTCTTGTGTCCCAGGGTAATAGGCCTCTTGTTATTTGTTTTATTTTTTTGACTGCTTGTTATAAATTCAATTTTTGTGGTGTTTTGTTTTATCATGCTGTGCACTGCACTAGTGGGGTGGTAAATAAATAAATAAATAAATAAATAAATAAATAAATAAATAAATAAATAAATAAATAAACTGACTACCACTGTCTGTGCCTGCTTTTCAACATGTTCTCTAGGTAGTTATTGCTTGGGGCTCCCTTTAAAGTACACTGAGACTGTCTAAATACCTGAGTGAGAAGGCAAGGAAAAATGGGATGTGGGGGAAGAATTGTTTTGAATTCTTGCGGTAACAAAATAATCCAGATAAACTCTCTTTTCCTTCTCTTTTCGTGGCTCCATTCTCTTTCTGTAGCTTCTCTTCTGTCTCTCCTTTACTCCTTTCTCCCCCTCCCCTCCATGACTCCTCTCTCCCTTTCTGACCTCTCTCTCTCTCTATCACTCCTCTCTCTGTGTCCCACCCCCTTTGCTCGTCTGTGCGCTTATTTGTTCAAAGGTAATAATTCCCATGATAAGGCTAGTCCTGATCTATGTTGCCCAGAAATCAGCCTCATTCGTCCCAAAGAGACGCCTTCACTTTCTGAAGTTCTGGCAAGACATTTGGGCAATTGCAACAGAATACTGCAGTGAGCCCATGGGACCATAAGTTTATGAAAAAAATCCCATTTAAAACAAACACCTTTAATGTCCTGTATCTTCAATCTAAATGACAAGATAGATCAACTTCATGTTGTAGCAGGGAATTGTTTCCTTTTGAGCAAGCAGTGGTAGACATTTGAAAAATAAGTACTGTACAGAATTTACTAAAAGCTGTGAAAAAATGGTAGCAAAATAAGACCTCTGGGGTTGGAAGTTTTTTTAAAAACTGGAATTAGAACTTTACAAGTATTTTTCCAGCTTCTCTGAATTTGGCACAGAGTAAGCCCAAGCTGTCTGCTACCACTGCCAAATATGATCTTGATTCAAGAATCCGTTCAAACGTTTTACATATTTGACTGACTGCCCCCACCTACCAGTAACGATTTATTGTGGAATATTATTTAGACTGGTTACACAATGTCAGAAGTGAATTTCTCTTCCCCTGTAATTATTGCTCCCAGAGTTTGGATCTTTGCATAGACCTGGCTGCCACACAATACTACAAGGGGAGGGGGCTTCTACAATCTGGATTTGGACTACATCCAATCATTCTAGCTTCCACTGGGGATGACAAAAGCTGTCATTCAGTGTCTCTGGAGAGCACCAATTTCAGAATGGCTATTTCAGGGGAAACAAACCATCAGGAAAAATGTCTGTATATACAGTATGAATGATATTTATCCCCCCTGCTTTTTGAGGGGGATTATTTTCTCCCTTTCTTATGCCTAGGGTTTTTTTTGGCCATTATTAACTGATGGAGACTTCTGCTAAAATTGAAAAACTTACCTTACAGCGGTGCCTCGGCTTATGACCATAATCAGTTCTAGAAGATGGACGTAACTCGAAATGGTCGTAAATCAAAGCACCATTTCCCATAGGAATGCATTGAAATGCAATTAATCTGTTCTGGCCAAAGGGAAAAAAAATCACACACACACACACACACACACACACACACCACTGCAAGACTAATTGGAAACGTGATTATTCCCGTCTGGCTGAAGGGGGGAAAAAAGAAAGAAAAACAATCAAGTGTGCAAGACCCATTGGAAATGTCCAGAAAACAAATGGAGCAGATCAGAAATGCACAGAGAACAAAGGGGACAGGTCCGAAATGCAAAGAAAACAAAGGAAAAAGCAAGGAAAGCATGCAGGACCCATCAGAAATGGGAAAAAAACCCAAAAAGCAACCACCAAGACCCATCGGAAATGGGGAACCCCCCAAAAAAGCAGCCAAGCCCCCCAAGACCCATCAGAAATGGGGAAAAACACTCCAAAAACAACAAAAAACCCCAAGACCCACCGGAAATGGGGGAAAAACACCAAAAAACAAACAACCCCCAAGACCCATCACAGCACAGAAACGTAACCCCCCCAGTTCAAAACCATGCTGCAAAAACACCCAGAACAGTTTTTTAAAAAGCAGAAAACAGCATGTTACCTTACAAGGCAACCCAAAGCCTCCCTGCAACACACACACACTCTCAGAAGCATAAGGAAGCAGTCCCAAGCCTCCAATGATGCACACTCTCTAAGTGTTGGGGCTAAAGAGCTACAAAGAAGCAGCCTCGTTGCCACCTACAGTTAGCAATTTGAATTTCCCGCCTTTTCCCCGTCTTTTTCTGTTCGTAACTCGAAATGGTCGTATGTAGGGACGTTTGTAAGTCAAGGCAACACTGTATTTCTAACTTTTGAATGATCCAGTCTTGCCCAAGTCACAACTTTGCTTCAGGGAAACTGAATTCTCTTTTGGCTCAACCGCTAGCACAACCCCCATTAAGCCAGCCTTATAACTGGCTGGCACAATTGGCCTGAGCTCTCCATCCACCACTCCAGAAGGTGAGACCTGGCCTTCAACCAGCAGGTATATGTTGAAGGCAGCCATATAGAAATGCAGTCTCCAGTACACCGTTTCATTCCAGTGCACCTCTACATTTCTTTTTATATAGCAGTTGCTTCAGTTTCAGCTCTGGCAGAAACGTCTTCCTAATAAACCTTGTTTTTAAAGAGGGAGCCATTATGAGGCAGTTGCTCTGATTTCACATAGGGCTGAGGCTTGGCATGGAGCCGTCCATATGTAAAAACCATCTCCTCTTCAGTCCTCTGAGCATTAGCAGAGTGTGTGCAGCTTTGACACCAGAGAATTAGCAGCACAGATGCAAAGTCCTTAAATTGCTTTTTATTACATCTAAAGACAATGGAACATTATTGCAACACGGAATGGAGCCAAGCACCGTAATGATTCAGCGCTGCAGGTATAAACACATGAGTGCCAGAGAACCCCATTGTTTCTTCAGACTTGGTTGCTTTGTTTGTTTTTTTGTGTGCTGTCTTTATTTTATTTTTCTTTGTTACTAAGAAAGATGAAGAATAAATATAAAGCAAATGTTCTAAGTAGATTGTGAGTCTTCGGGACCCCTGAAAATCCTTCCCCTCTAGCCCCTCCATGTGAGGAGTCAGAAGGATGTGCAGCTTCTTGGAGACAATCTTGCATTCCATACCTCAGCACTCCTCAGTGTCCTACTTGGAAGAAAAGGGAAAAAAAAGAGGCTGGCTGGTTCTTGGAGGAGTTCCCAGGAATCAAAGGATGGTACCAGAGGTGTGGAAGAGATGTGTTAACCATTGTGATATCTTGGGCAGAATCCAGCCATAGCTGTCTCCTCAGGGCACATCAGAATCCAGCTGAACCACAGGGCCAATCCTCTCTCCCCACCATAGCAGCCGCTCTCCAGGCATTGCCAAAAGGAGCCCTGGAACCAGTTCCGAGGTGACCCAGCAGGCTCCAGTCGAGAGGGAAAGGAAGGAAATTCTGTTGCCACTGCTGCCATAGTACTGGATCCAGGCCGTAGAAGGCATTGTTAAAGGCCAAGCTATCAGCCAAACACAGGAGGGGAAAAATTGGAGGCTCAATTAGTAAAAAGCGCAATATAAATGAAACAAAATGTGAAACAAGATAGTGATAGGAATGCAGGTCAGGCTACATTGCCATGTCCCCCACCCCACCTGCCAGCAAGCTTTGGAAGGCATTTATGCCTATGAATCATGATGCCAAGAGTTGGTGCCCAAACCTGAATTTATGTATTTCCTCTTCCTTTCCTGATTTGTTTGTATTGCACTTCTCAGATTTTAAGTTGTTTCAACGGGGACCAGTTTGTTCTCTTTTTTTTTTACAGCATTTAGTAAAGGTGAGCAAAACTTCAAAGTAATTCATAGATCATAAAGTTAAAACATATCACCAAGGAGGGCTGAGAAATGTATCTACCTTCCTGGTCCTTCCTATCCTTCATTATGACTCTTATTTCTAAGAGCATTTATGAGAGAAGGGAGAGTGACCTAGCTTTGCCCCTTGCTGTTGTTGTGTATGATCACCATCCATCTGTGAAGCAACATTGGTCCATCTCACTCCACATTGCTTACACTAACTGTTATCCAGCTGTTATCCAGGTCAGAATTTCTTAGCTGTACCTGGAGATGCCAAGGACTAAATTTAGTGATTGGATTGGTCAGTATTTCTACTGGTAGGTGACAGTGGCCTGTTGCTGATTATGAGCAAGAAATGAAGTCACTAGATATAGTGGTGGTGAGGTAAAGAAAACTTTTCATACTTGTTATTGTTCTGAGAAACCTATTTGTGAATAGTACAAAAGGAAAGGATTGCTAAGCCTATTTACTGAAGCTTTTAGAACTGATTACCATATCTGCAGCCATCATGGAGGAGCCACCTGCCATTTGCCTTTCTGTAGCTGAAAAGGAACAAAAAGGAGGTGACCTTATATGAAGTAGGAAGGAAGGGAATGAAGAGCACCAATCTGCATATAGAGAAGGGGGAAGTACATAGCTAGACACTCGATGTGATTATTTCAACACCCACCAAACCTTTCATGGTACTTACTAAGTACACTGATGCTTAGTTTAATGCAAAGAGCTTCTGTATGCAAAGTATGTGCTCTGCCCTTGAGCTATAACTCTTCCTCATAAGAACCTAAACTTAGTTAACCCTAATGATTTCAAGGAAGTTTATTTCTATAGATGTGATTCATTTAGAGCACAGGATATTATCAAACGCTTCTAGATTTTCAGTTATGGATAACACCTTTAACTGTAATTATTTTCTGTTTTGTTCTAGAAACTGAAAGAATTTACCCTTCCATAGCCTGGATATCTTTCCTCAACAATTCATATGATTTGTAAGAATTTCTGGCCTGAGAGCAATAAACTTGAAATGACCCCCACATTGAAAGAATCTAGACTCTGAGAACAGCATTTGTAGGCAGGTTTTTGAAATCCTTTGCTAGGATAGAACTTCAGCAAATTGGCAAGCTGGAATGTCTTTTCTAGTTCCCCCCCCCCCACACCTCCTATATTTATTTATTTATTTGTTTCTTTGCTTTCCTGCCTTTTCTTTTGATAAATCTCACAGACATGTTATGAAGGAAGGGAAGTGGAGCTTTCATCTTTCAGTTTTTTTTTCCTCACTCCATGCCTTGCTGTTGTCTCGTCTTCGGACTCCCACACCCCCTCCATCAGACTCATTCCAACACCTGTTATAATAAATAAACCACATCAGGACTGGCATTCCAGGCTGGTCATCTGGAACTGTGTCGTTCAGGGCATTAAAAAGCATGAATTATGAAAATAATATCCATCCGACCCTCATTCTTGACTTCTTCTCCAGATCCGTTCTGCTAGAGTGGTCCGGTGGTCCAGATAAGCGGGGTATAAATCAAATAAATAAATAAATAAATAAATAAATAAATAAATAAATAAATAAATAAATAAATTTTGTCTTCTATTCCTGATCGTTCAGGATACACATTGCAGCTTTTTGAACACCCAGATAACATATATATTTTAAAAGGTGCAGACATGAAACTTGCCAGCTTATTTCACATTGGA
Source organism: Pogona vitticeps (assembly GCF_051106095.1). NCBI lineage: Eukaryota > Metazoa > Chordata > Lepidosauria > Squamata > Agamidae > Pogona > Pogona vitticeps. The sequence continues at coordinate 129,264,067 of NC_135784.1, read as the reverse complement.
CTCCTCTAGAAAGAACATATATTTCTCTCTGTTTCGTGCCAGTTGAGGCTACGTGGTGCCACCTGAACGTGGCTCTTTCTGAGATTATTTTTTTGTCCATGCACAATCTTAAAATCCCACATCTCTTTTAAAAAAATCACAACCTTTTCAAGAAATGTCTCAAATATATTTTTAAAAATTGAAGAAACCTTTAAAGATTATATTCTCTAATGTCTGTCTATCTTTCTGTCTGTCTGTCTGAGTTATAGCAGATTGATATGAAAATGGAAAGTGATGGGAACCTTTGGCAGTGGACCTCCCCAAGCTCCCTTTGGAAACTGGTGCTGCACTCTGCAACCACGTGTGAAGAAGGGACACTAGATAAGTAGGTTGGCTGATGTAGCCATTGCAAGCCCCTTGTTTTTTGTCACCTGGAAAGAAGGCAGGCACAGGTACTTCCTAGTTCTTAAGTTGTCAGAAGGAGTTTTATCACCGTTGCTGCTTTGTCGTGGGGGGGGGGAAACGAGTGAGGTGTGTGTGAGGTTTCTCCTCTTGAAGAAGCTACTTGGATGAGTAGCGAACTGTTTCAACCTAATAAGAAAGAAGTCCAGTTGCCATGACTCGTCTTCCAGATAACCTCACCTGGGTGACTGAGAATCTTCATAGATATACTGTTTCTCCTCCTGGTTTGAATGTACCAATTCATTCAGTAGCAGATATATCAAAGGATGCCCTTTCTTGCTTTAGCTGCCTGGGCTACTTTGAGGGAATCTTTTGGCTGGGTTTCCATTGAGTGTGTATTTCATATTTTGATTAGTGCTAGCATGGGGAAGTGATGGGAGCTTTTGGCAGTGATGGTCCTTCTAATCCACTGCTCAAAAACCATCTGACTTTAAACAGTGCTTTCAAAAATGATTTGGAAACCTTTTAGAAACAGCATTTTCTATTAGATATGGGTGTGATCATAGAGTAATGCTAGAATGGAAGGCTTGTGACCAGAAAAGCTCCGACTGACTGAACTCAATCTTTAGCTTTCGGTGAAAGAAACTGATAAACAGATGAAACTTTTGCAGGAAGTGTTAAGGGAAAAGCAGTGGAAGAAGTTCTTGCCTTGACTTGCACAACAGGAAGAAGTGCAATAAACGCTCAGTCTAAACAACCCCTTTCAAAACAGGGCTGACCAGTGTCCTGGGGTCAATCATATGCAAAGAGAGAGAGGCATATTTCTATTTGATATATATTCCCTCCAGGCAAATTGATCAAAGATAGAAAAATCAGACATCCACAAGAATCCCCTGCTATCTCCCAAACAAAAGGAAGCTAATTTGCAAAATGGAATTTAAGATTGGCTAGTTTTACAATAAACAGTCTTTTAGCTCTTCAGGGACCTCTGCTTCTAATGACAGGCTAACTGTATGGTCTAACTTGGCTTTCAGACTGATGTTCCTCACAGCATACTCCAGATGAAATAAGAGGGGGAGGATAATGTACGCTCTCCTAAGATTCTTAGAGGGAGGGCATGCTAATGATGCTGCATCTGCATATGTATCTCTAATTAACAAATATTATGTGTTATCAATTCTGACCTATGGTGACCTTCCTAAGTGTTCTAGATACATGTATGCAGAATTAATCTAACTGTCCTTCTGGGACCAGGCAATATTTGATTACCCGAAGATCATACCCTAAAATCAGATATGGTTATTACTGCTGTTCAGTATACACTCTAAGCCAAAGATTACCCACAGATTCAAGGAGCACCAGAATATTTATTTATACCCTTCATTGGCAGGTATGCATACCTCTTTAATACTTAGTGATAGCTATGGGCCAGGGTTAAGGAGGTGCAAGATCTATCCTCCAAAATCCAGGAGAGTACATGGAAAGTGAGCAACCACCAACTCATGCTGCTGTCTGTCGTTCTGCTCCACATGGGTTGGGTTTCCGTGCTTGATGGCTGCATTCTGCAGACATCTGGATTCAATAATCCAGTTGATACAGGCCGTAAAATTAGAAACTGAACACTCTAGAAGGCAGAGGCCAGCCAGTGATTCATGGTGATCTAATGTGCTGGGCAGCAGTTTTCTGTGGCTGGGTAACAGGCTGCGAGAGGAACGGAAGGGTGGGATCAGGGAGCGGGTTCAGCCCACGCGGGCTGCTGAGCAAAGCAAGAACATCATCACCATGAACTTTCTTGACCCTGCAGAATAAGAAAGGGAGACCAGCATGAAATCTTTGTGTGCCTATCTGCTTATGAATGGATGGTTTTCTTTATTAGCAGCATGCATAGATGGTACAGAGGCTTCACTGCAATGTATCTTGGTGTATATCCTGATGATGAGGAGACTTCCACGGTTGGAGGAGCACCCAATCCTCACTCCAGCTTTTCTTCCTCAGTGACCAGTTTGTCATTTCTTGTGCTGTTCCCACCAGCCCTCCCTTGAGCTTCCCCTTGAACTTTGCTTGCCTGTCCCACCGTGTGAATGGGGAGTTGAAGTTGGATCTGACCTTTGAAAAGCTGAAGAGCACAAACTCCAGACTCACTAGTATCAATCACTTTCCCCTTCCTTCCTTTAGCCACCTTGTGGATTTTTTATGGTTGAAAAATAATACTACGTCCTCCTCCTATTTTCAAAGCTTATGATAGGAGAGTCCAACCCAGGTTACTGGCTGGGATAAGAGTATGCAAACTCATCTGTATCACTTAATGGATAGAATAAACATGGGGTCTGGTTCACATCCTTATCCTGGATAAGCTCTAAGAATTTCAGGAAATAATGCATTATCCTCTCCTTCTTATTTTATGTGGAGAATGCTGTGAGGATCATCACTCTGAAAGCCAAGCTCGACCATACAGTTAACCTGTCATTAGAAGCAGAGGTCTGTGAAGGGGTAAAAGACTGTTTATTGTAAAACCAAAAAAAAAAAAAATCTCAAATTTCATTTTGCAAAGTAGTTTTCCCTTTGTTTAGGAGATAGCGGGTAACTGTCTCCCACTGAACTCCTCCTGGCTCTAGGAAGCCAAGGGAGCCATTTGCAGACATAGTGAGTGCATTTCTTAGCCCATGTGGCTGGGATTGTATTGTAAGAAAACCGCTTTGATGGGTGGTGGTGGGAGAAATTGAAGATTGCCAACTGGTTAGGAAGTTCAAGTGTCTCTAAAGTTTCTGCTGTTGGTGTTGAAATGGGGAGGGGTTGTCGCTCAGTGGAAGAGCACATATTTTGCATGCAAAAGATCCCAGATCCAATCTTCTGGTAGGGGTAAGAAGAAATCCTATTGAAACGCTGAACTGCTGTTACCAATCACTGTCAACAACATGACATGGATTATTGGTCTGGTTCAATGCAAGGCATTTCTCCATGTGCTAACCGAATGGGGGAAAAAAAGAAGGGATATTTTTGGGGAACTGACTGGAGTTGATACAGTTAATTGTTAAGCTAGCTCAAGGACACAAGGGTCAAAGGAAGGGGATTCAGTTTAGGATTCAGAGTCACAAGCTTCATTTGCGGCATTTCGGATAAACCTGTTGTTTGGAAATAAAGCAAGTAAAACATTATTGCTTGCAGTCATAACCTAAAACTCGAACAATCTGTGGTTAACAGATGATTTTCAAGTGCCTTTTTATAGTTAGTTATTACGTGCAGAAAAAGTGAATAAAACTCTTTGCTAGATTTCCCCATAGCTCATGGGCTAGGCAGCTACCCACAGCCACTCATCTTGACTGTGCTCTTCCTTTGGGACAGTTCAGAAAAATCATGTAGGGAAGGGATATTATTTATTTACTTATTTATTTCAGGAGGGTATCCTCCTTGGCACGTGAGTATTTTTACAGGGGTTCTGGACGGTTTCTGCGTGTTGCTGTTAACTTTATTTCTGTACCGTTGCAAATGTTCTGTGCAAGGCAGGGGCTCTTTGGATGCATTGTTCCATCTTCCCCAGCCCCCCCTAGGCACAGACGTAGGGATCAATGGGTGTTGTTATCCACCGGTTGTGGAGATGGCAATTTAGTTAATCAGCTTGGTATAGATCCAAGAACGAGGGAGATGAAACTTTCTCTTTAAAGAAGATGGGCGAGTCACAAAACACAACCTAGCATTGACTTCCACCCATTCTTGCCTTGGGATTATGTTCAAGGACCACATGGTTCCTTTTCCGGGGTGATTGTGCTAGGTACATAGCAGCCGCCACCGCTGCCACCACTAATTGGCTCTAGAGCTTGAATGTAAAGGGTTTTGTAGGCAATTCTCTTTGGAAAGCCACATCCCTCCCCCTTTTTTTTTGGGAAATCACCACAAGCTCTGGCTGACCTCCAGAGCACCCAGAGTCAAAGCAGATCTTACAAATGTGCTGTCACAGCAGCAATACTTAGTGGTCAGAAAAGTCTTCCAGCAGCAACATCTTTGAAAGCCAGCTCCTGTTTCAAAAAATATGCCTGCTGCCATCCGTTAACCAGCAACTGCCGGCCCTCTGCAGTTAGGCTAGATTTAGTTACCATCGAGAGAATATTTACTTTTGGCTGTTTCTAATGTTTGTCATATTATATGCCTCCTAAGAAGCTTAATTCCTTCCAATGTTTCCACGGTTTTCAAAGCAATATGAGGTGCTGCAGTGGCTCCCTTTTTAAGTCTTGGCTGGAAAGGGTCTCAGACTCTATTACACTTTAAAAAAACAAAAGGTCATGTTAGCACAAGGACACAGCACAAGCGTCGGAGGTAAAAACAATGAACCAACCAACCAGATAAAAATGAATAAGCAATTTAAAAAAATACTCAGTTCAAACCTAAAGGACCGCCTTCTTCCATACGAGCCTGCCTGTCCTCTAAGATCAGGCCGGGAGGCCCTTCTGAAGGTGCCATCCCTGAAAGAGGTGAGGGGGATGGCATGTCGAAATAGGGCCTTCTCGGCTGTTGCCCCCCAACTTTGGAATGCCCTCCTTATAGAGATCCACCTGGCTCCAACGCTTTTGGCTTTTCAACACCAGGCAAATACCTTTCTGTTTAGCTAGCATTTTAATTAAACAGTATTCTCTAGCTGGCCACATGAGCAGCAGGACTTATTAATATTAATGTTTTAAGAATTGTTTTAATATAGGATATTTTATATTGTCTTTTTAATGTTTTTAAGTTTTAATGTTGTACGCCGCCCAGAAGCCACTGGTAATGGTGCGGCGAAAAAATATTGTAAATAAATAAATAAATAAAAATCCTGTTCACCCCAGTTCGAGACCCGTGACCAGTCTATGTGGCACACAGATAAGGCTTCTTACCAAATTGTACTGTGATCAAGTAAGCAGTAGTCAAGTGAGATAGAGAAAAGAGTGTGTATGGAGAACCATTCCTCCATTCCACCATCTTGGTTAAAGCTGCATGGCTCCTCACCCCCAATCGGCTGAGCAGCATGGAGGCGGGCAGGCACACTGGGTTTTAGACGGAAGCTTAGAGATGGGTGGGAAGAAGAGAACATTGTGTGTGTGTGTGTGTGCATGTGTAAAAGAGATAGTTGATATTGGGAAGGTATATGTGTAGGAGGAGAGAGGAGAGAGAGAGAGAAGGAAAGAGAGAGAAAGTGAGGGAGTGAGTGGGGGACTGTGCACAAAGAGAGATTTCTGCATGAGTGTGAGTGAGTGACTGACAGAAAGAGAGAGCATGAGAGCAACAGCAAATGAACGATGGGAAGGCTTTTTAGGAGAGAGGGAAGTGGCTGAAAGTTCCAGCCCCCTACTGCTATGTAGCCCTAAATCTATTTGACACCTCCATGTGTGGCCCTTCAGGGCAAAAAAAAAATCTGATCACCCTTCATGTAAATGATGACAGGCTTGATGGACCAACCCTGCAATTCAAACAGGCCTCGTTCCTATGTTTTGAAAGTGCAAGTGCGGCAACTGCATCTCTGACCTCTTCAGCTCTCCTGCTCTTTCTGATTCAAATCTCTTGTTTGCAACCCCTATCTTTCTTAGTCTCACCACATTTCATAGGGGTTCCACTAGCATGTAATCATATAAAACTCCCTGTATTATTATTATTTATCTTTTTTAGTACTTCTAATGCATACTTTAAAAAAAATTCCCTTTCAGTTGCAATAGTAATTTAATTCAATTGACTAAGCAGTCTTAGTTCCCAGAAACATATTCTATTAGGAGGAGAGAGGCTACAAACTCAGTGAGACATACTCCCAAGAGAACACAGATTACATTATGTGTTTACACTGTTACATTCAGCTGTCTTTCAAACAATGGTAGTTCTCAATTTGCATCCATTCCCTGGTAAATGAAAAGCAAAGATTAGTAAGACAGGTAACTGGACTTTCTAGCCCAGGAGGTCTGTGAAAGGTATGTGGGAATCTGAATCTCATTATGGCAGAGAATAAACCAAAACTATATATTCATAGTTACTGAATAAAAGAGTTCCCACATTTCTGAAGAATCTGGGTGGCATGGCTGGCATCTGGATCAGAGACATGATGTGACATGTGAATGGGGCCACAGATTCTTCTCCCAAGTTTGATAAACCTTTAAATCTTACTACTGAAATAAAGCAAGGACAAATGAATCTGTTCTGTTTTGCATTTTGTTCACTTTTTGTGTCAAGCACAGGTTTGTTCTCTCCCATTTTTGATTTGGTCTGCAAATATTCGAAAGCATGCAAATGCGAGTAGATAAATAGGTACCATCTCGGTGGGAAGGTAAACAGCGTTCCGTGTCTAAATCACACTGGCCATGTGACCACGGAAAGATTGTCTTCGGACAAACGCTGGCTCTACGGCTTGAAGAGCGGGATGAGCGCCGCCCCCTAGAGTCGGACACGACTGGACAAAAATTGTCAAGGGGAATCTTTACCTTTACTTTACCTTTTACCTGCAAATATTTTTATAAATCTTCATGAAAGTGTGTATTTTTGTACACAGTTTTCTCTAATGCATACAAACATAAGAACATAAGAAGAGCTGGATCAGGCCAAGGGCCCATCTAGTCCAGCTTTCTGTATCTCATAGTGGCCCCACCAGATGCCTCTGGGAGCACACGAGACAACTAGATACCTGTCTCCTGACCTTTCCTCCAGATATCCATCCAATCTTATTTTATAGGCATCTAGGCCAGATGCCATCACCACATCCTGTGGCAAGGCGTTCCACAGACTAACAACATACTGGGTAAAGATATATTTCCTTTTGTCTCTTCTCACTCTCCCAACACTCAATTTGAGTGGATGTCCCTTGGTTTTGGTATTTCGTGAGAGGGAAAAGAGCTTCCCTCTATCCACTCTATCCATCCCCTGCCTAATTTTATATTTCTCTACCATGTCCTCCCTCAGGCGCCTTTTCTCTAGACTAAAAAGCCCCAAATGCTGTAGCCTTTCCTCATGAGGGAGGTGCCTCAGCCCAGTCATCATTTTAGTTGCTCTCTTCTGCATCTTTTCCAGTTCCATCGTGTCGTTTTTTGAGGTGCGGTGGCCAGAACTGCACATAATACTCCAGGTGCGGCCTTACCAGTGTTTTGTACAATGACATTATAATGCTGGCTGTTTTATTTTCAATCCCCTTTTTAATGATACTTAGCATGGAATTGGCCTTCTTCACTGCTGCCGCACACTGGGTTGACACTTTCATTGAACTGACCACCAGCACACCAAGATTCCTGATCCATCATGGACAGCTCAGAACCCATCAGCTGATAAATAACGTTTTGATTTTTTTTGCCACAATGTGCATTACTTTACATTTTCTTATATTGAAACATATTTGCCATTTTGCCGCCCATTCTCTCAGTTTGGAGGGATCCTTCTGGAGCTCTTCACAATCCCTTCTGGTCTTCACTACCCAGAAAAGTTTCGTGTCATTCCCAGGGATAAGCAATGAATTGCTCATCCCTGACTCCAGGTCATTTATGTACTGTACTGGTTGAAAAGCACCGGTCCCAGGACAGATCCCTGGGACACACCGCTCTTCATTGAAGTGTGTGATGCATGTTCATTGGTTTCTGTGTCTTTCAATCTAATTCTTCTAATTTGTTTTGAGCCCATTCTATTATTCCAACTGGGTATCTAATTAGTGGAAATGCCCATGTGTTTATGATATATTCTCTTTCTGTCAGTTCTTTAACTTTTGTGTGCATGAGGTTATATGCTTCTATTATTATTATTATTATTATTATTATTATTATTATTATTATTATTATTATTATTATTATTATTATTATTATTATTATTATTATTATTATTATTATTATTATTAAAAAACACCAGGCACAGTCAAAATTATAAAAACATTGACTGGTATTATATAACGGATACAAGTTTTAACCAAAAACCTAAGTATCTGTTAAATACTGACACAGTATGTATGCTGTTCCTAAAATTGCCAGGTTTTGTAGCTCAGATGCTGGTGTGATTTCTGAAATCTGCAACTGCTTCTAGTACTGTGTGAAATTTCTGAATATTGTTCCCAAAGCCCCAATGACTATGGGGACCACTGATGATGATGAAGACGATAATGATGATGCTGATACTGTAAAATACACAGAATTGCCTCCCTGTGCTGTTCTTGGGGAAGAGGTACCTGCAGCGTTTTCCTGTCTTTCTGCAACCCATCCTCCAGTCTTCAGTTGTAAATCCCATGGACTTTGACATCCACCCCCTCAAACGAATCCCTTTCTTCGCTGCAAGGCACTTTGCCAGCCGGGCTATGCAGTGTTTACAACCATCCCAGGTGTTCTAGTGCAAACAGCACCTCCATCTGCCAAGCTCTTCTGGGAGATGATGAGTTACAAATATTTCACTGGCATCAATTTCTCTTTATGTCTGCACTGAGCAAAGCACAGCATGCCTGCTGGTGTTGAGAGAGTTTCAGTTCCCAGGTTGAGATGAAGTTGTAAGAGTGAGGAAGGTCAAAATGTTCCCTCCCTCCCTTTTTGGATCACAACTCCCAGGATCCCCCTTTTTGTGTTTGACTTGGCATCTTGTTCAGATATTCACCTTGGCGTCAATCTAAAATGGAAAGCCTGGCTTGCAGGAGAGGGAGGTCAACAGTTCTTCAGATGCACCCCTTGGGTAGCCTAGTGAACAGATTCAATTCCTCTTGTTTATTTCCACTCTTCCTTCTTTTTCTTGAAGGTAGCATGACGGAGAGAACAGTTCCCAAATGTCTCCCAATCTCATACTCTCTTCTTTCATCAGTAAAAGCTAAGGGACAGATACAAACATGACTGAAAGAATGATCATGCATACATACTGTATGCCTATCACAAACACCACCCTACTGTTGGCATACAGTTATTATCTTTGTGTGCGCACACCCATGTGCATAAGCATATTAGAGATAAGTAAGTTCCTTTTTTGGACTACAACCCCTAGAAGGACCACTGTCCATGCTGGCTGAAGGATGATGGGAGCTGAAGTGCAAAGAAACAGCCACTTTTCTAAGCTACCTGGGACAAATGGACCCGATTCTGCTGGCCCTGCTCCACTCCAGGTATTCATTCCCTTGGAAATATTGTATGAATAGGATTCTGGTGAGGCTTAGCGGTGAATGAGGAACAGCTGCAAAGTTTGAGAAGGCTGCTAATTAATACTGTCCATTTCTGTGAAGTGGACGCAGTGTGATAGCATTTCTGCTGCTCTTTCGTTTGAAGGTTGCATCTCCAACCCTCAGCTGTTCATTCCTGATTAGAACCTGATGGTTAAAGGAAGTGTCCTTCAACACATTTCTGCATATTTGGGGACATTGAGAAGGAAATGTCCTGTTGCTTTCAGCGCATCTCTTCCTGGTAGTTAACACCCTCCCACCCCCTCTAAGAACAGGAGTCTTTATTGTGTTTTCTGTCATCTCTCTCTTTTTTTTTTTTGCCCTGAGCAGTTACAGCAGATGTGCAGAATTGAGGAAACGTTCCTGTCTTCCCTTTCCTCCTTAATTGAGAGAATGCAGTGTTCTTTCTCAGAGAACACTTTATTAACAGTCTCTGCCACAGCTGGAACCATCTTTATTCGATCTGCTCTATCTTTCTGCTTTCTCTACTTTCCGCTTAACAAACACCTTGGAACTCTAAACGAGGGGCAAGTGATCTCTGTAGGAGCATGGAGGTCACATGTTTATCCCCAGCTCTGCACTTCCACAGCTGGCCTGGGAATGACAATTTTTGAGCCTTTTAAAAAAAGGATTCTTTAAAAGAAAATGCTCTGGAAGGCAGTATGGAGTCCACTTTTTACCCACCTTGCTTTAAAGCATTAACCGCTCTTCAGGCATGATAAAGGTAAAGGTTCCCCTTGACAATTTGTCCAGTCATGTCCGACTCTAGGCGGCAGTGCTCATCCCCGTTTCCAACCCATAGAGGCAGACTTTGTCCGCAGACAATTCTCTGTGGTCATGTGGCCAGTGTAACTAGACATAGAATGCCATTTACCTTCCCACTGAGGTGGCACCTATTTATCTACTCGCATTTTTGCATTTTGCATGCTTTCGAACTGCTAGGTTGGCGGGAGCTGGGACAAGCGATGGGGCTCACTCCGTGGTGTGGATTCGATCTTTGGACTGCAGGTCTTCTGACCTTGCAGCACAGAAGCTTCAGCGGTTTAACCCGCGGTGCCACCACATCCCACTCTCAGGCCTGATAGAATCCATCATTTTTAACATGTCTGACTAGTTGTGCTCCCTCCATGCCTTCATTCTTTGGGGGATGAATTTAAAGAGGAGAGCTTCCTGCTCATGTGTAGGGTCTCCAAGTAAGGCAGAAGTCTGAGAAATCTGGGTTTTGTGATCATTTGGAGATTGGATAAGCAGACACCTTCAGACTTGGAGTGGAAAGTGTAGAAAAAAACCATAAATATAGCAGTTAGTCTTTAAAGTGCCACAATGTTTTTGTGTTTTGTCTTTTTTATAATGTTTCTTTTGTTTTTGCTAGCAACAGATTAACACAGCTACCTCTTCTTAAACTACCAATACTGCAAGTTGTGGGCCAGGCAGTCCTCTCTAAGTGTGCTCAAGAAACCTGGATTGTATCATGTTAATGTAGTTCTATTACAGGGGTGTAGTCCTAATGTGGTAGACCAGGCTATGGGCTGGTTTGAATGCTTCCTTATATAAAACAAACAAACAACCCTTCAGCTGCATGAGGAGGACAACAGACAGTGGCCTGGGATAGAGTTTCCTTACCTCCACCCACTGTGTTAGGATTTTTTTCTCCCTTAATTGCAGGGTGTGTGTGGTTCTGAGTTGTTTTTTTTTAAAAAAAAAACCCATCAGGGAGCATTAAAAATGTGGGTCCCACCTGCTCTTTGAAGTGTACAAACCCACTTTTCCATCTCACAATTTCATGACCTCATGCTGTTGCACGTGTACAACAGGACTTTCTCTTTTTTTGGCTGCAAAGGACAACATTTCATGTTTTTCTCTTCTTTGTGATACAGAGATTCAAAATCCATACTAACACAGGCAGAACGACACACCACAAATGGCCACCGTTTGGCAGAATGGGAGAACCAGCAGATCTTAGGTGTCACGGAAAGTGCAGCATTTTAATTTTTATTTTGGTTTTGCTTTGTTTTGTAATGTCATTTGTTACTATTATATGTTTACTTTGGAGAAGTGCTTATTGGATTTTCTCCGCCAGGAGTCAAAATAACTTGGCCAGCCACGGTTACTGTGTGCTTTGGCTGAGTGGGAGGAGGGGATGGTAGAAGAATTTGTAGCTCTGTCCCAGACAGCAACATGTCTGTCTGTCTGTCTGTCTGTCTGTCTGTCTGTCTGTCTGTCTGTCTGTCTGTCTGTCTGTCTGTCTGTCTGTCTGTCTGCCCCCCTGCTGCCCAAGGGTGCAGACGAGAGAGAGCCTGAGTATCAATCTTTGCCCAATATATACATTTTTTAGCTGCCAAACATGTGCATCTGTCAGAATAAAATCTATATTTACATGTTCCGCACACAAAACCACCTACATATGGGTTTAATGTGGTACACTCAAATGCAAAATGCAAAAAGAGTCGCAATGCTTGTCCCGCAATTGGCAGATGTCTGCAGTTGTGCTTATTTCACTATGCTGGCCCTGTCTGCTGAAACAGTGCTTCCGTGAAAGGTAATGTTACTACAGAGCACAGTGTTGTCAACTAAAAAGTAATTATCTCCTAGCATCCAAAATGGCTTTTAAAAAAAACATGATAAAAGTTATCACAGGCTGACTAAGGACAATTTCATTCCCAGAAATGTGCTCAGAGCTGTGATAGGCAGAAGACAAATCAGGGTTTATGGTGGATCTTCCAGTGATTTGCAGTAGATTTTGAAGGAACATCTATCTTCCCTATTTATCACGGGTCTCCAAACTTTTCAGTATGAGGGCCACATCATATATTTTACACAATTTTGAGGGCTGGGGAAAAAACAGTTTTATAATGAATGAATAAGTTTTATTTGGATCAACAAACTTGTACTTATATACAATATTAATGGGAATGATGGAACTGTTTGTTTAATTTCAAAATATTGCCGAACTGAGGTTTCAAGCTTGAGGAGCCAATTATTCAAATGGACAGAAGATACTTATCAGATAAACTTGCTTGATAGTTGGACTTGACATACTTCTTTCTTGAAAAGGTTTGTTCACACAGGTATGTTGTACCAAAAACTGGCACAAATCTGCAAACAAATCGCTTCAAATTTGGAAACTGCTCAGGCTGCCAAGATTTATAAAACTGGCCCAGACTTCCTTCTTTACACATGTTTTTCAGCTTGTCATCTGACTGGATATCAGTACAGTGGTACCTCGCTTAACGGGCACCCCGTTTAACGACGAATCCGCATACCGATGAAGATTTTGCGATCGCTTTTACGATCGCATTGCGATGTTCTCTATGGGGAAAAATCACTTTGCGATTTTTCCCCATACCTTCCCCCAGCTGACCAGTGGGGGCAGATGTTCCCGGCCCTCCTCTGGCAGTGGTGGCGGCGACAGGGGCGAGGGGGTGGCTGGGGGAGAGCCGGGAGGCAGGGCAAGGCCTGGTGTTCCTGGCCGCTCTCCTCCCGGCATCGGCGATGGGGGTGGGGGGGAGCTGGGAGGAAGAGCAAGCCCCGGCCGCTCTCCTCACGGCATCGGCGAGGGGGGGGTGGGGGTGAGCCTGGAGGAAGAGCAAGCCCCGGATGCTCTCCTCCCGGCATCTGCAGCGGCGACGGGGGTGGGGGTGTTCTCCTCCCGAGCCCTCGCTCGCCCGCCGCCCAAGGACGCCCAGTGTCTCCCAGGCTGGCTGGCGGTGCTTTGCCATGATCGGTTCCTTGCTTGGGGAACCGATCATGGCAAAGCAATGCTTTTTTAACAGCTGATCGGCGGTTTCAAAATGGCCACCGGCTGTTTTCTGGATGGATTCCTCGCTTAAGAGGCACTGAAAATGGCTGCCCCTATGGAGGATCTTTCCTCAACTGTGAGTTTTAAGCCCATAGGAACGCATTAATCGTGTTTTAATGCGTTCCTATGGGCTTTTTTGTTCCGTTTAGCAATGTTTCCGGATAGCGATGTTAATCCTGGAACGGATTAACATCGCTATGCGGGGCACCATTGTAATTTCTATTTTAAAATGACTTTGGACTGTTTCAGCATTGCAGTTAAAAGGATTTGGAAGTAGCCTTATTTCATCTCTTTTTCCACCAAGATCAGAAAATGGTTCCTGAAATTGTTTTGCAAGTCAGAAATTAATTTTGTTGCAACTGAAGAAGGAAATTCTGCTTTACATTCTTCAAGAAATTTTTGACAACATGGGAAATGAACCAAGTTATGAGCTTTCACTTGTCCGTGAAGTAGCACAAGATTTGCCCTGAATGCTTTGACATGTGCAAATAGATCACAAATTAAATTTGTTTCACCTTGCAATTTCAGATTCAGTTGGTTCATATGGCCTGACACATCTGCAGAAAGTGCCAATTTCCAAAGCCAGTCAGTGTCAGATAAAAGTGGTTGAGGCTGATTCTTCTCTGTGAGAAATAAATCAATTTCTTTCTGAGCTGAAAGAACCGTGATCGAACATTTTCACAGCTAAGCCATTGAACTGTTGTGTAATATGGCAAGTCAACGATCTCAGATGAAACTGATGGTGATTAAGCCCATGAGACTGAATGAAATTCACTGTTGAAACAACATGATTTAGGATACAAGACACATCCACATATTTTCCTCACAATGCTTGCCGATGGATAAGGCAATACAGAAACACCGACACTGAGAATCCACCAACCTCATAAGCTTTTGTGATTTGTCCGATCAAACCTTTCTTCACTCCAGGTATGTTCTTTCTTCCATCATCTGTCATACATTACAGTTTATTCCACTCCGGGTTATAGACAGACACAGTTTTTTTAAATTCTTTGAATATGTTGTCTTCAGTTGTATTGTGCATGCTATGAAATGGATGCTAATTCTTGGGTGACATTAAAGTCACTGTTGATGCTACGGATGAATAGTAGGAGTTGTGATGTATCACACACATCAGTTGATTCATCAAGTGTGAGAGAACAGAACTGAAAACCTCTTGCTTTTTCCACAATTTGACGAATGGTATCGCCTCCTATAGTTTCAGTTCTTCGAGCAGCAGTATTTGGTACAAGACTCAATGTTTTGAAAAGAGCTTTCACTTGGCATAATTCTTCCCCTACTTCCATTGTACACTCATCTATGAAAAATCTGTCAGCAAATGGCTTTCCTCTTTTAGCCAAAACATAAGCTACTTTGTAACTGGCCCTGGTCAAAGCTTCATTTTCAGTTTTTGTTGGGAAAGCAAGCTGTGTTGCATTGATTCAATTTTTTAAAATGCTGTGATCCTATGTATTGGGAATAACTCGATTGAGTCTCGTAGTGCCGACGTAAATTATACTCCTTCAAAATGGCAACAGTGCATATGACACACAAGGCTTTATCACCGGCTTGTACAAAGAAGTACTTTATGCCCCATTCTTTATTAAATATTTGGCACTCATGGTTCACGTTTCTCTTCCTTTTTCCTTCCATAACTGAACGGTATATATCTGAAAAATATAACAGTTAGTCTTTAAAATGTCACCACGTTTTTGTCAATTTTATTTGTTCTTTTATTTTAATTTTAAATCTATTTATTTTTATCTAGAATGTTTGCACAGACTAACAGGGCTGCCTCCTCTATGGCTGCAGCCTTATTATTTGTTACTTTAGGTATGAAATTGCAAATGCCATTTAGAAATAACATACTTCAAATTATATCTCTGCAGTAAAAGCTGTAGATGGCACAGTTTCTGAACTGCAATGCCAGGGAGGAACCATTGTGCCATTGGTCATGTTAGATTTGTTTCCCCATATTCCCTGCATGCTGGCTTTCAATAGCTATACAGTAGGACTACTGTATCCACAGGATTAGTACACACAGTTTCACATCCACTGCCTGTAAATATTAAACACCCCCAAATACATGGTGGAGCCATGGAGGCACTTCGGCTTGTCCAAACATGACACGCAGGAGGGTGGGAAGATAGACCTGCGCAAAGGGAGCCCACCCGGGAGGGAGAGACTTTGAGCCTGCCCCGGCTACTGCCCTGACCCTGGCACTGTGACGCTGGCCCCTCAGAGTGGTGCCTCTTGAGAGGTTGCCTGTCGCTCGCTCGCTTGCCTGCCCTCCAAGTGGCTACCACTTCTGGCTTTCCTACTCACTGACTATGTCACAGCAGCAGGAACCACCGCCGTTGTCAGCCTTACCATTACCAGCCCCCTTTCACCTGCTCCACCCCCTCTCTTTGGTCTTTGCCCCCTTGCCAGGCTGCGCTTCTCCCAAAAACTCAGCCCCCTCGCTACCTCCTCTTCCTCCACCAATCATCTCACGGTGGCCGCAAAAGGGCAGCAATCATAGAGATGGGAGAGGCAGCTGGCTCAGTAAACTCTGAAGTACCATAGAGAGCTAAGTTGGTGGTTTAAGAAAGGTTGCTCCATGCAGGACCGGGCTGGATAAAAAGGCAAGGTGGGTTGGATGTGGCCCGTGGGCTGTAATTTGGAGACTCAAACTATGTAGTTTGGAGATATAGGCCCTATACTGTATTATATAACTGAAATTAAAAAAAGGTTCTGGGAGGGGTTACCCTGGAATGAGTTTCTTAATGGAAGAACTCTAAATTCTCTATAGTTTTGAGAAAGAACAAATTTGGATGCTAAGAAAATGTAATTCTAAGGATGGATATTTGCAACTAAGTGCATGGTCTAGACATCTTCACGGATTGCTGCCTTGTTGTGGCGAAGGGCCTTGAGTAACTCAGGGAAGCTCTGGGCTATGCTGTGCAGGGCCACTCAAGATGACAGGTCATAGTGCAGAGTTCTGCCTAAACGCAATCCACCTGGAGCAGGAACTGGCAATGCCACTCCAGTATCTTTGCCAAGAACGCCCCATGATCAGAAACAAAAGGCTAAAATATATGATGCTGGAAGGTGGGCCCCTCAGGTCGAAAGGCATCCAACATGCTACTGAGGAAGAGTGGAGGACAAGTACAAGTAGAGCTAATGAAGTGGTTGGGCCAAAGCCGAAAGGACGCTCGGCTGTGGACGTGCCTGGAAGTGAAAGGAAAGTCCGATGCTGCAAAGAAAAATACTGCATAGGAACCTGCAATGTAAGATCTATGAACCTTGGTAAGCTGGATGTGGTCAAACAGGAGATGGCAAGAATAAATATTGACATCCTAGGCATCAGTGAACTAAAAGGGACAGGAGTGGGCGAATTCAATTCAGATGATTATCATATCTACTATTGTGGGCAAGAATCCTGCAGAAGGAATGGAGTAGCCCTCATAGTTAACAAAAGAGTGGGGAAAGCTGTAATGGGATATAATCTCAAAAATGATAGAATGATGTCAATATGAATCCAAGGCAGACCTTTCAACATCACAGTAATCCAAGTTTATGCACCAACCACCAATGCTGAGGAAACTGAAATTGACCAATTCTATGAAGACTTACAGCACCTTCTAGAACTGACACCAAAGAAAAATGTTATTCTCATTCTAGGGGATTGGAATGCTAAGGCAGGGAGTCAAGAGATAAAAGGAACAACAAGTTGGCCTTGGAGTTCAAAATGAAGCAGGGCAAAGGCTAATAGAGTTTTGTGAAGAGAACAAGCTGGTCATCACAAACACTCTTTTCCAACAACACAAGAGGCGACTCTACACATGGAAATCACCAGATGGGCAATACCGAAATCAAATTGATTATATTATCTGCAGCCAAAGATGGAGAAGCTCAATACAGTCAGCAAAAACAAGGCCTGGAGCTGATTGTGGCTCTGATCATCAGCTTCTCATAGCAAAATTCAAGCTTAAACTGAAGAGAGTAGGAAAAACCACTGGGCTAGTCAGGTATAATCTAAACCAAATCCCTTATGAATACACAGTGGAAGTGAAGAACAGATTTAAGGAACTAGATTTGATGGACAGAGTGCCTGAAGAACTTTGGATAGAGGCTCGTAACATTGTCCAGGAGGCAGCAACAGAAACCATCCCAACGAAAAGGAAATGCAAGAAAGCAAAGTGGCTGTCCAACGAGGCCTTACAAATAGCAGAGAAGAGAAGGGAAACAAAATGCAAGGGAGATAGGGAAAGTTACAGAAAATTGAATGCAGACTTCCAAAGAATAGCAAGGAGAGACAAGAGGGCCTTCTTCTTCTTCTTCTTCTTCTTCTTCTTCTTCTTCTTCTTCTTCTTCTTCTTCTTCTTCTTCTTCTTCTTCTTATTCTTATTCTTATTATTATTATTATTATTATTATTATTATTATTATTATTATTATTATTATTATTATTATTATTATTATTATTATTATTATTAATTTGATATATACCCCACCCATCTGGTATATTCTAAATGAACAATGCAAAGAAATAGAGGAAAATAATAGAAAAGGAAAAATCAGAAATCAGTTCAGGAAAATTGGAGATATTAGAGGAACATTTTGTGCAAAGATGGACATGATAAAGGACAAAAATGGGAGAGACTTCACAGAAGCAGAAGACATCAAGAAGAGGTGGCAAGAATACACAGAGGAATTATACCAGAAATATTTGGATATCCCAGACAACGCAGATAATGTGGTTGCAGATCTTGAGCCAGACATCCTGGAGAGGGAAGTCAAGTGGGCCTTAGAAAGCCTGGCTAACAACAAGGCCAGTGGAGGTGATGGCATTCCAGTTGAACTATTTAAAATCTTAAAAGATGACGCTGTTAAGGTGCTACATTCAATATGCCAGCAAGTTTGGAAAACTCAACAGTGGCCAGAAGACTGGAGAAGATCAATCTACATTCCAATCCCAAAGAAGGGCAGTGCCAAAGAATGCCCCAACTACCGTACAATTGCACTCATTTCACACGCTAGCAAGGTTATGCTCAAAATCCTACAAGGTAGGCTTCAGCAGTATGTGGACCGAGAACTCCTGGAGGTACAAGCTGGATTCCGAAGGGGCAGAGGAACTAGAGATCAAATTGCTAACATGCGCTGGATTATAGAGAAAGCCAGAGAGTTCCAGAAAAATATCTACTTCTGCTTCATTGACTATGCAAAAGCCTTTGACTGTGTACACCACAACAAACTATGGAAAGTCCTTAAAGAAATGGGAGTGCCTGAGCACCTTATCCATCTCCTGAGAAACCTATATGTGGGACAGGAAGCAACAGTTAGAACTGGATATGGAACAACTGATTAGTTCAAAATTGGGAAAGGACTACGACAAGGCTGTATATTGTCTCCCGGCTTATTCAACTTATATGCAAAATACATCATGCGGAAGGCTGGGCTGGAGGAATCCCAAGCCGGAATCAAGATTGCCGGAAGAAATATCAACAACCTCTGATATGCAGATGATACCACTCTGATGGCAGAAAGTGAGGAGGAATTAAGGAACCTTGTAATGAGGGTGAAAGAGGAGAGTGCAAAAAACGGTCTGAAGCTCAACATCAAAAAAACTAAGATCATGGCCACTGGTCCCATCAACTCCTGACAAATAGAAGGGGAAGATATGGAGGCAGTGACAGATTTTACTTTCTTGTGCTCCGTGATCACTGCAGATGGAGACAGCAGCCACGAAATTAAAACATGCCTGCTTCTTGGGAGGAAAGCGATGACAAACCTTGACAGCATCCTAAAAAGCAGAGACATCACCTTGCCAACAAAAGTCCGAATAGTCAAAGCTATGGTTTTTCCTGTCGTGATGTATGGAAGTGAGAGCTGGACCATAAAGAAAGCTGACCGCTGAAGAATTGACGCTTTTGAATTGTGGTGTTGGAGGAGGCTCTTGAGAGTCCCCTGGACTACAAGGAGAACTAACCTATCAATTCTAAAGGAAATCAACCCTGAGTGCTCACTGGAAGGACAGATCCTGAAGCTGAGGCTCCAATACTTTGGCCATCTCATGAAAAGAGAAGACCCCTTGGAAAAGACCTTGATGTTAGGAAAGTGTGAAGGCAAGAGGAGAAGGGGACGACAGAGGAAGAGATGGTTGGACAATGTCATCGAAGCTACCAGAATGAATTTGACACAACTCTGGGAGGCAGTGGAATATAGGAGGGCCTGGCGTGCTCGGGTCCATGGGGTCACGAAGAGTCGGACACAACTAAACGACTAAACAACAACGACGACGCATGTCTAGATGTGCATATAGCTCACACTTTGGATCACTTTTGGTGTGAATCATCAATGTTCACACATGTTCTGACTTAGAGCCATCCATCCCACCCCTTTTTAGAGCTGTCCTGCTCCATTTTTTGGCTGCAATTTGAGGTGTTCTTGCTTATCCTATTCTTTAGGCCTTGTGCATGGTAAGCTCGCACCCATATAGAGCTGTGCACAGTATGATGTGAGGGGACAACTAAAGATAAGAAACTTTAAATTTTTTCCACTTTTTAAGAGATTTTATTTTATTTTATCTTAATTTTATAGTTGTTATTGTACATTTGTTGTTACGTTGTTGTCGCTTGTTTTTACACCAACCTTAGTGGCCTGGCAGCAAGATAGGTGGTATAAAATCGAATAAATAAAATAAAAGAAGTAAATAAGCACAAACAAGACTGCCCCAATTTCCCTGTCTGGATGTGCCTGAGTTCTGGTTAGTGACTCTCAGGGTTTTGGTGAGGGAGATTCAAAATATATCCTGCAAACTTGAGGGTACTGTTGCTCTCGAGAATGCTGTCTCCTCTGTCTTGTGTATTCCTTTAGCAGACCAACATGACTACTCATCTGGAATTTATCAGTTGGTTGAAATATTACTCAATTAATCTTTCAAATTGCTTTTGCAATAACAAATTGTGTTTGCCTCTGAAAACTTGTCTTGCGGAGTCACGCCTTCCCTTCTGCCCACACCAGTTGAGATGAATCATGAAGCCTCCTCATGGCTCCCTGGGGCATTTCCACCAACAGGCATGGAAGCAATGCAGCTCTGGACTTTGGGGCAGAAGACCAGTTCCAGATGGTACTTTGGGCTGTGGTACGACTGGAGAAAGGCCAAAGTTGTCAGCTGACTCATGGATCATTCCTCAGTCACTTCAGCAAAACCACATGAGACACAGGCCTTCACAAACAGGACTTTTTACAGCCTACGAGAGCAAAACAACTCTGGAAAGAGAGGACAGTTCAGAAGATTCACATGACATCTAAGCAAAGGGGTTTTAGCTAAACTCTTATAAGACCCCACAGCTATCCATTTTCACTACATGCTTCTGGTTTTCACAGAAGTTGGTTGTTGTGGTTCTTTGACAAACTTCTTGCTAGATCTTTTTTCTTTGCCAAAAAACAAATGTAAGGGGTGAGACGACTTGGACTGAGAGGATGGTAAAAAGGAAGGGGGAGAGTTAATGCTCACCTCACTGCCATTTCTTCCGTTTGCTGCCCCCTCTTCTACTGCTTCTAGAAGTTGATGACTGCAAAAGAGTAAAAAGCCCAGCACAATATGAATTAAATTCTTAAACACACCCACCCATCAGTTTATGAATGTGGGAAATTGCGCTTCTGTGCCCAAAAGCTGTGTTCGAAAAAAAAACCTGTTCAGAACCTGTGTTCAAAAAGCTAGGGAATGGCCCAATATTGTCGCAAAAAATTGTGCCCAGATTGCCAGCAAGAAAAAGGATACCAAGTTTTACATGGCAAAGGGCAGCCTGAATGCTGACAGCACCAGTGGTAGCAGTCAAGATGGTCTACAAGATATCCTCTTGTGTTCCCTACCATTCACTTTAGGGTCACTTGTTTCTGCATGTTTTTTAAAAAAAACACTTCTCACCCAAACACAAAGTAATTGTTAGGGCTGTTTCCCAACAAGTTTTGATGCTGCCCAAGTTCAGACTGCCTTTGCTGTTTAAAGTCTAGCATCCTTTTTCCTGCTGGTCAATGCAGGCACAATATTGTGTAGCAATAGTGGGCCATTTCCTGGCATTCTGAATACTATAGTGGATACAGAAGCACAATATTCCACATTCATAAGCTGGAAGTTTTATGTGTGTTTTTTTTTTTAAATTTCCCAACTTTTAAAAATGGGTTTAAGTATATATGCACTACACACAAATCCCAACTGCAACATCCTTCATGTCAGGTTACCCAGTGCAAGAGGATCCAAGAAGATAAGAACATGATCTGTACTATGGTTGCTGAGGGAGGAAAGAACCAAGAACAGCTGGGATGTAGCTGAACTCTTCTGTGTAAAAATGTTGTCATCCCTGCTACACAGAATGTAAACTAGAAAGCTAACTTCTAATTTCAAAACCTTATCCATGGGGTAATTGGCCTAAGAGGAAAAAAAGGCTATATAGGCTCCAAAGCTCTATGAACACGTTGCCTTCATGTTTTCCAAATGATGTCCCTTTGTCTTTTGAAATAATAAAAAAGCAAGGGGGCTGGAAGTTAGCAAAGACTATCATTGGAGTCCTATTTGGGAGATCTTGCTCAGTCCATATGGATTATAAGATACAATACAATACAATTAAGAGGAAATGAAACAACACATTACTTTTTGGTTCATTTTATATCTCACTTCTCCTTCAAGTTATGGAAGGCAGTACCCATGGTACTCACAGCAATCCTTTGAGGTAGGTTGGGTGAGCAGACCTTCCATTTCTGCTGCAGGGGCAAAGGTCACTTCTTGGGGGAGATCTCCAATTCATAATTTTGCGACCAAAGTCAGCTGGCGGTTTCCATGGGACCAAGAAGAGAAAGGCTGCGCCCAAGGCTAATCAGTGGCAGAGGCGTGATGCCACCTCTGCTGAAAAGAGCACTTGTTTCTTCCCTTCATGCCTCAAAAATAGAAATGCAAATTTTGTACAACTTATTCAATCTACAGCGGGTATCAGCTGAAATAAAATAAAAGAAGAGAAGAATGAAATACAAATGAAATGACATTTACTTCTCAATTCATTTCATATTCCACTTTTCCTCAAAATTGTTGAAGGCAGCACCCATGTAGGCTATGTGGGGAGATCTCCTCTGTACTATTTTGGGGGCAAAGTCATCTAGCTGTCCTTGTAAAACTGAGAAGATAAATGCTAAGCCCAGAGCAAGCCAGTAAATCAGTGGCAGAGGTGTGATGCCACCTCTACTGGAAAGAGTGTTCCTTCCTCCCCTGCTCCCTGTTGCATGCCTCACACTATAGATATGCACTCAGGCCCTCACCCTAGGCACCCTTCTGACCCTCTAAACCATCCCATGGGACACGGTTGCAACCACTAGGCGACAAGGCAGTTTGGTCAGGAGACTCCTGGACATCACAAGTAGGTAAGATAGCCAGCCTGTCACCACTTTACTGTATGACGAGCTGCAGGAGTTGGGTTTTCTTTTCATTACACGCAAATTACAGATTGGCTGGGGAACATCAACACAGTTTTCAAGCTATTGTGATTTCTTTCTTTGGAGAACATGCGTGGATCACCATTGCTAGAGTTTATTTAATTTCATAGCCTGGGCTAGATGGCTTTGATTGGACTGAGCTTTCCTTCTGTGAGATATTGTTTGCCATGCACTCATATTTAAGGAAGCCTACCTAGAAATACGGAATCATTCATTCTAACATATTAAAATGCCATTGATATGCAAGCACACCGTCCAGAAGTATATGCTTCCAAAGGTGATCATCAGGAAGTGTGTGTGACTAGCAAACAAGGGAAAGGGGGACATTAAAACAACAACAACAAGGGGTTTTTTAAGTGAAAATACATCCAGATGAGACAGGAGAGAATGCCAGCCTTCTTGCCAGGCGAACCAAGAGCTGCTCTGGTTGAATTTCTGCATGTTCTAAGTGAGTAGAGAGAGGAAACTTTGGAGACTGTTAAACAATACTTGGCCCTTCAAGAGCAAAAAGTCACTAAAGCCCAACTCTCTGTTGCTCTCCTCATTCAATTGGTGGGGGAACCATACAGAAGGTAAGGGCAAGTAAATGCTTGTGAACCATTGTTCATTCTGGAGAGCTTCTACTGAGCATGCTCCAGAGTTATAAAATGACTGATTTTGAGTTTAAAAGGAATGGATTAACTTTTGAATATTTCCACAACTACAGGACGGATTTGCTGCAAAACCAAAAAAGGGGCTAAGGTAATTAATATACTTTTAAGATAAAACAGTTAGGTGTTTGAAATATATTTCATTAATTTCTCAATGTGCTGCAGGAAAGAAATCATTTGTGTCTGAACTGGGGAGAGGGCATATCACTTCTATACTTAAAAAAATTGTATCTTTAAAACTATTTTACCAAATGTCATCAAATTTGGCAAAAAGTGACACCAGTCAGTCTACTCATACTAATCTGAGGCCCAGTTTCAAAGTTTTATATATATATTGTTTCTACTACCCGCATTTTTAGAATGGTCTTGTAGAATGTTGATTTGCTCTGTTGCATAATATTGCACAATTGCACTCTCATACAATAATAATACTTTTCTTGTCCCTGCTTCTAATAAGCAGCTTTGAGGAAGGATTTAAATCAGAGAATTGATTCAACAGGAAATGTCATGGCCCTAACTTGATATTTCTCCATCCCCATCTCACCTGGCTGTTAGCAAAGAAAACAGTGGGATATGTGATTTTAAAGGCAGCATCTGTTTGATCTTGAAACATTGCCAGACATGTGATGGCTATTAGCCACTATGCTCAGTATTCCTATCTTTCTGAAATCTGTGTGTAATGAGTGAGCAAGAATGCTTTGTTCACAAAAAAACAAACAAACCCCACAATGGGCCAAGAGAAATTACAGGATTAAAGGCTTGTGTTGTTAGACTGATCTCATTACCAAAACCTGAGAGGGTCCCTGTGACATCCCATCAGAGGGCCTTTGTAGAGTTCCAGAGGCTGGGCAGGCAAGTACTGAGGGCACGTGAACCTGCTATGCCCATCGACCCTTCTCTGCCAAGCCAGTGAGTCTTCACATGAGCCAGGAGTGGATGGAGGAGGAAATCACCTAAAGTCACCTAAAAAGTCACCTAAAAAAGAAAGAAAGAAAGAAAAAGAAACATTCTCTTCTTTGAGTACTTGCTTGCTCTGAGATAGGTCTTCTCACCAGGAGATTCAGAGAAGGGCAGCAATGTCATGATACTTCAGACAGCAAATGCCCCGAGACTGGGCAACCCTAACTAAGATAGCAAAGCTTTGAATCACTGAGGGTGGGTGGAGTGGAGACAAAGCCAGGCCAGCTGCCAGGTTTGGTCAGAAGGCAAGCCTAGTGAGAGAGACACGGAACAGGAAGGCAGGGCTGGTGGCAAGCAAAGGAACAGGCAGGACCTGTCTAAAGAGAGCGTGGCATTTTGTCAGGAGGGGACAAAATACTCCAAGCAAGGAGCTTGGTCAGAAGCCAGGCCTCACACTGTTCGATCTTCTTCACGTCACCTGACAGCTGTTGTGACTCAAGGACCCACAGGATCAAAGGCACTGGAAGGCAGTGGCAGGCCACCCCTCTTTTGTCAAGCTGCAGCAGCAGTGCAATCTGCAGATAAGGGGACGTGGGTCTGGCATCTGGCTTGAGATGCCCTCTGTTCTACAGGCCCACTCCCATGTTGCTGTCTTCTCACTGAACAGGAGGAACTGCCTCGAGAACAGTTCCAGGAACTAATTTGAATCATAAGAGCAAATTATTTGGAACTGTCCTGCCCTTAAGTTTGGCAGAGTGATAGTTGTTTCCAATGGGTGTGGCAGAGCATCATGCTGCAGGCCTAATCATGTGAGCATTTGTTTTGTTCTATGGCAAGCAAACACGACATGCCATATGGGCCCCCTGTGCTGCAGGTTAAACCGCAGAAGCCTCTGTGCTGCAAGTTCAGAAGACCAGCAAGTCGTAAGATTGAATCCACGCGACGGGGTGAGCTCCCGTCGCTTGTCCCAGTTCCTGCCAACCTAGCAGTTCGAAAGCATGTAAAAATGCAGGTAGGAAAATAGGTACCACCTTGATGAGAAGGTAACGGTGTTCCATGTCTAGTCATGCTGGCCACATGACCACGGAAACTGTCTACAGATAAAGACTGGCTCTACAGCTTGGAGACAAGGATGAGCACCATGCCCTAGAGTTGGAGACGACTGGACCAAACGTCAAGGGGAACCTTTACCTTTACCTTTATCCTGTCCATCAATGAAGACAGGGTGTGAGATGAAGCAGTCCATGAGTTGGATCATCTGAGTCCCTTGGGATTCTTCATCGGGGCTGGCCTGAATGAGGTGGCATCTGGAGATCAAAGTGGACAGGTTCAGCATTATCTTATTTTCAGGGAAACATGGTACAGTATATATGTGTGTGCCTTTTTACTGTATACTCCTGTTTTTTTACTGTATACTACTGAATTTAAAGACCACTCATTAACATCTTTCAGGAAGCCCAAACCCTGATTTAATAAATATTGCCAAGGAGCAAGAAAAGCTATCTATTACCTGTATAACAAAATCAAACAACAAAGACAGGAAATCCAACAGAAGCTTGGAGTTCAAAAAGCGACATACAAACATCTAATTTATCAAAAGAAAAAAAGAATACATTCATTCGCTATGGGCGGAAATAATTCTAGCTGCGAAACAAAAAAACTTTTCTAAGTTCTGGTGACCGGTTACAATCAAGAAACAAAATCTCCCCTACCAAATTGATCCCCCAATTTCCCATTGTATATGGGTTGCCTATTTTAATCAGCTTTATAAAGACCTTTTCCGGAGCTGGAGTCCTGAAGGCAGTTCGCGTCGTTCTGGCAACTCCTGCGACGTTGCTAGAACCAGTTGTATTGGCTCTTGCCTTTCCATTGGACCATTTCAGCAATGTGGAGAGGGGGGATCTGCTGCTTGGGTAACAGCCTATCCTCCATATTACTTTACCCAGGCTTCATGCTCTGGAGAGGACACTCCTCGATTCAGAGCATGTTACCATAGTCTCTCGAGAGTGAAGGATGCCTATGCAACCACTCCAAGACCTTGCCTAGGAAGGGGAACTGCAGAAGTTGTTTAGATGGGTTTTTTTAAAAAAAAGAACTTCTGGATCCAGTACTGGATATTATTCCCAAATCATCCAAAGCCAAACTATGTGTCCTTAAGAATGGAACAGGTGGTACTCGGATTCAGATCACAGTTGCAGGGAGTCAAATGCTTCATAGCTAGCCCCTAATTGACCATACACATCCCTAAAGAGAGAGCAAAACAATACATGCAATGCTGTCCTCAGGGGCAGCTGTTAAAAGGGGGCCATATAAAAATGTGGTTCATTGGGGCAATCTGTTTTTTTTTTTTAGCAAGCCACTCTACCCAACTGTTTCCAAGGTCAGTGCTCAGGTGGAGGCCTTCGAATGCCCAGGTGAGTGTGTAAACCAAATAGGTGCAACTATTTGAACAAGCTGGCATGAAGACATTGAGTCAAATTCCCTGTAAAATTTCTTCTTTGTTCTAACATCAGGGTAGAAAGCAGGGTCCCCCCCCCTTGGGGGGTCGACCAGACCAGATGGGCGGGATACAAATAAAATAAAATAAAATAAAATCAAAGGAAGAAAGCACAGCACTCGGGTGCAATGTTTGGGGGAAATCTTTCCTTAATTTATTTCCTCTTGAAATTTCAGGACCCTTCTAAAACCAGGACACCTGTTTCCCTTGCTTTGAAAGCATTTGAAGAAAAGCACATTCAGGCTCTGCTAAACTTGTTCTCTGATGAAATAGAAGGAAGACACCAAGGAATATCTGCCAGGGTCTTTCCAAGCCACTTCCGTGCTCTGCAAGGTCCAGAAGGATGGGGGATTTTCTATGGTGATCAGAATGGACCCCATGAGTCACCTCTTTTCCATGGAAAAGCTCATGCCCACATTCCAAGCAATAATGTCAGCACAGTTATAAACCAGATCATTACTAAAGGGAATGGTTGTGCTCTCACATATTTGAAGGGTCGGTTGAGAAGGAGAAAAACTCCTGCTGTAACTTCGTGGGTGTCATATCTTTCCTTAGGCTGCTCTTTTATCCCCCCCTACTGGCCACTTTTGGAATGTGACCAACTTGGCCAACGGGTAAAACTTCGCTCCTTGGGGGATGAGAGTAAGCCGGAAAAAAAAATATATGGAAGAAGATTTTATGTGGATATACTGTTGAATGTAAAAACGGCAGTGGCTTGAAATGACACCGTTTTGCTTTAAAAAAAAATCTATCTGTTTCAATTGTGTTGTCGTCTACTAGTGCCTATGCCACTTTAAGAGCATTCATGAGGATGGGGGCAGTCTGTATTTTTTATTTTTGCTCCAGCAGTTCTCAGCATCACCCACTGCAGCACACGTTTACCTGGAGAGCATGGGGGGCAATCCGTGGCATGCAGTCTTTATGTAGCTGTTCTCCCTGCTGCTTCCTGGAGTTTCAGAGCACCCAGCCAACTTCTGACAGCCGAACTGAGTATCGGGGAAAGACTGTGGTTCTGGCACTGCCATTGCCAGTGCTGTGACAGCAAATTTTGACCTGGGGGAAATTGGTAAGGGAAGGTTTTCCCCCCTGCCTTCCCACAGTGATCCTTATAGCAGACACCACTGAGAGTGGGAGAGAAGTTGTAACCTCACCCCACCTCCTAGCAGTCCCAATGCAGTGATGTCAATTTCCTGCTCTTAAGGACAGCGGGAAAGAAAAGGGATCCAAAACAGGATCCCTGAACAGGCAACTTTATACTCTCTTCCCCAACAATTCCATCCCCCAATCATACTGAGCAGTAATAGCAAGTTTAAACTGAAATTGGGGTTGGGAGCTGTGAGAATGCATAGAGCAGTGGCTCCCAACCCTGGGTAACCCATGTTTTCTTGGACTGCAGCTCCCAGAAACCCCAGCCAGTACAGCTGGTGAGGAAGGCTTCTGGGAGCTGCGGTCCCACTGAGTTGCTCAAGGCTGGGAAGGAACCACTGGCGTAGAGGTATGGACGGGCATACACATGTGTCCCTTGACCGTCCCAACCTTGCAGTGCTTGGCAGCATTTGAGACCCAAAACTACTGCCCATCCCTTTCATAACAAACTCCACCTACACCAGATTCTGTCAGCTCATATTGTTATGGCTTTCCCTCCAAGCAGAAAAGACAAGCATTCATCACCATCCATTCTGCAAAGGTCTGAAGAGTTTATTGTTTTATTTATGGTTGAATGAAGGTGCCAACATCCATCAGAGTTCTGTGGGACGTATGACCAGCTCATATTAATATCTCTGCCGAACCCATGATGTACTCCCTTTTTTATTTTTATTTTCTTTTTGTTTTCCCATTCCCCCTCTTTCTCCCTCCTACCTTTTTTTTCGTTCAGGTCATAGTGGCTATGACCTATAACACCCTAGAGGGTTTGGATCCAGGCTATCTGAAAGACCATGTGTGTTTCCTCCTCAGCCTTTTAAGAACTTATCTTTCTTGTTTTCTCTGTGCCAGGCTGCATTTAAAGGCAGGCCAGAAGATGCGGGGATGATGAGAACCCCTTGATAAATGAAAAGGTATCTTTACCATCTCTTGTGGAAATGTGTGTAACAAACCGTCTTGTGGTACTTTAAAAGCTAACAATTGTTCATGAACTTCAGCAGGTCCAGAATGCTGCAGTCAGAGTGTTGACAGGAGCCAGTTACAAAGAGCACACAAAGGTCTCTTTCAACAAAGGTTGTGTTCCTGGGTATTGGTCTCTATGGAGGTACAATTCAAAGTTTTAGATGTGATCTATAAAGCCCTATATGGCTAGGGACCAATTATGCAATATATACTGTGTAGCAGGGAAGTCTCTAACATTTTATGTTTTAATAAAATTTTAGCTAACGTTTATACCACACTTCAGTGAACTCAAGGTGACATACATAGCTCTCCTTCTCTCTTTTTAACCTCATAACAAGATCAGATTTGCCAAAAGTGACTCCCCCAAAACCATTCCACGGCCTGAACTGTGCAAATGGCATACACTTTGGCAGTTAAGACATTATTAGTTGCCGAGTCACACGGCTCAGTACAGTGGACCCTCGACTTACAGACGGCTCGACTTACAGACTTTTCGAGTTACCGACTTCTCTGGCCGCAAAATTTAGATTTGACTTGCAGCCGGAGAATCGACTTACAGACCAGAAAAAAACCAAAATGGAACAAAAATAGAATAAAAACCGCTGGTTATGGGATTAATCGTTTTCCAATGCATTGTAGGTCAATGGAGATTCGACCTACAGACTTTTCGACTTGCAGCCACTGTTCCAATACGGATTAATTCCGTAAGTAGAGGGTCCA